>NW_026069395.1:0-855 GCF_014885135.2 Alexandromys fortis
CCCACATCATGGAGGAGAGGTTAAGAGCTAGTTATAAAAAGGCCTAAGCTAAAGCCAAGCTTTAATAATCAATAAGAAGTCTCCGTATCATTATTTGGGAGCTGGAATCCATAGAAAGGCTGGCCGCAGGACATGGCAACACAGGTCTTAATTCCAGCACCAGGAGGCTGAAGTGGTAAAATCCTTTGAAACTCAAGGTCAGCTTAGGCTACATAGTGAGTTCCAGGTCACCTAGGGCTACACAGCAAGATCCTGTGGTAATAATTTTAAAAAATCTATAGCTTAGCCTAGTGATGATGTGGTTTTCTTGGTTAGTGTGAGTATACTTGGAGATGTTCACAGCATCTAAAAGCGTCCCCCAATCATGTTTCTCAGAATGCATACCCACAGTTAGGCAACAGTGACTGCTTTCTCTGTAAGGTGACGGGCGTCTTGTGCTTAGGAACACTAGACAGCCTGTTAGCAAGGCACTTGCAGGCTTTGAACATCAAAGGCAAGCCTGTGGGGTGACTAACACCTTTAATACCAGTGTTTGGGAGGCAGAAGCAGGTCTCTGTGATTTCCAGGCAAGCTTGGTTTATACACTGAGTTCTAGGCCAGCCAGGTCTACATAGATAGAGCAGTGGTTCTCAACCTGTGGGTCACTGCCCCTTTGGGGGTCTAATGACCTTTCACAGGGGTCACACATCAGATATTTACATTATGATTCATAGCAGTAGAAAATTACACTTATGAAGTAGCAACAAAATAATTTTATGGTTGGGGTCACCACACCATGAGGAACTAAATTAAAGGTCACAGCATTGGGAAGACTGAGAACCAACTACACAGAGGGACCCTGTCTCAAAAAAAAAA
>NW_026069395.1:3094-7039 GCF_014885135.2 Alexandromys fortis
CCCACATCATGGAGGAGAGGTTAAGAGCTAGTTATAAAAAGGCCTAAGCTAAAGCCAAGCTTTAATAATCAATAAGAAGTCTCCGTATCATTATTTGGGAGCTGGAATCCATAGAAAGGCTGGCCGCAGGACATGGCAACACAGGTCTTAATTCCAGCACCAGGAGGCTGAAGTGGTAAAATCCTTTGAAACTCAAGGTCAGCTTAGGCTACATAGTGAGTTCCAGGTCACCTAGGGCTACACAGCAAGATCCTGTGGTAATAATTTTAAAAAATCTATAGCTTAGCCTAGTGATGATGTGGTTTTCTTGGTTAGTGTGAGTATACTTGGAGATGTTCACAGCATCTAAAAGCGTCCCCCAATCATGTTTCTCAGAATGCATACCCACAGTTAGGCAACAGTGACTGCTTTCTCTGTAAGGTGACGGGCGTCTTGTGCTTAGGAACACTAGACAGCCTGTTAGCAAGGCACTTGCAGGCTTTGAACATCAAAGGCAAGCCTGTGGGGTGACTCACACCTTTAATACCAGTGTTTGGGAGGCAGAAGCAGGTCTCTGTGATTTCCAGGCAAGCTTGGTTTATACACTGAGTTCTAGGCCAGCCAGGTCTACATAGATAGAGCAGTGGTTCTCAACCTGTGGGTCACTGCCCCTTTGGGGGTCTAATGACCTTTCACAGGGGTCACACATCAGATATTTACATTATGATTCATAGCAGTAGAAAATTACACTTATGAAGTAGCAACAAAATAATTTTATGGTTGGGGTCACCACACCATGAGGAACTAAATTAAAGGTCACAGCATTGGGAAGACTGAGAACCAACTACACAGAGGGACCCTGTCTCAAAAAAAAAAAAATACTACAGGACTCCCAGTTACAGGTTTCAGGGACCTGTCACAAGTCTGTGACCTTTTCAGGGTCTCTCTTACCTCCAGGAGGAGGAGGAGGACTGTCTCCTCATGGCATGTGCTGGGGCTCATCATAAGGGCCATGTCTTTTTTTTTTAAGATTTATTTATTATATATACAACATTATGCCTCCATGTATGCCGGCACCAGAAGAGGGCACTAGATCTCATTATAGATGGTTTGAATCACCATGTCGTTTCTGGGAATTGGACTTAAGACCTTTGGAAGAGCAACCAGTGCTCTTAACCTCTGAGCCATTTCTCCAGCCCATGTCTTTCTTTTTCTAAAGATTTATTTATTATGTATACAATGTTCTGCTTGCATGTGTCCCTGCAGGCCAGAAGTTGGCACCGGATTTTATTACAGGTGGTTGTGAGCTACCATGTGGTTGCTGGAAGTTGAACTCAGGACCTCTGGAAGAACAATCAGTGCTCTTAACCACTGAGCCATCTCTCCAGTCCCCCGTGTCTTTCTTTTTGAAAAAGTTGTGTTTATTTACTCTCTCTCTCTCCTACCCCTCTCTGTATATATACAACTTTTTGGAACTGGTTCTCTCCTTCCATCCTGTGGGTCCCAGGAATCAGGCTTGGTGGCTGGTAATTGCTTTATCCACTGAGCTTTAACAAGCCCAAAGGGCCCTGTGGCAATTTGAAAGAAAATGGCCCCCCAAAGGGAGTGGCACTATTAGGAGGTGTGGCTTTGTTGGAGTGGGTGTGGCTTGTTGGAGGAAATACATCACTGTGGAGGTCTCATATATGCCCAAGCCACACCCAGTGTCCCAGTTCACTTCTTGTTGCCTGCTGATCAAGATGTAGCCAGCACCATGTCTGCCTGCATGCCACCATGTCCTGCCATGGTGATAATGGGCTAAACTCTGAAATGGTAAGCGAGCCCCAATTAAATGTTTCCCCTTTAAGAGACACCATGGTCACTGTGTCTCTTTACAGCAATAGAAACCATCTCCTTCTAAAGCCTGAAAGCCCAACTCTCATTCTGACTCCACCAGGTTGAACTCAAGGAAAGGTGGCTCCTGTGAGCCAGGAGGAGAGGGGTCAGTAAGGCATGGGGCAACTCCGTGCTGCCTGGAGCACTTTTGGCAGAGGATCAAGGAAGAGGGATGGTTGGTGTCTTGGTTAGGGTTTCTACTGCTGTGACAAAACCCTATGACCAAAAGGAAGTTGAGAAGGAAAGGGTTTGTATGACTTTCTTTCACTTACTTCCAAATTGTAGTTCCTCATTTAAGAAAGCCAGGACAGGAACTCAAACAGAGCTGGAACCTGGAGGCAGGAGCTAATGCAGAGGCCATGGAGGAATGCTGCTTACTGGCTTGCTCCTCATGGCTTGCTCAGCCTGCTTTCTTATAGAATCCAGGACCACAAGCCCAGGTGGCAGCACCCACAATGGACTGAACCTTCTTCATCAATACCTAATTTTTTTTTTTTTTAAAAAAAAAGCCTTATAGTGGATCTTACGGAGGCATTTTCTCAATTGAAGTTCCCTCCTTCAGATAACTAACTCTACTATGTGTGTCAAATTGACATAAGACTAGCCAGCACAGTGAGTTTGCTCAAAGTGCACAGACCCTGCTGGATGTAGCCTTGCAAGCCAAGGCAAAGAGTTTTTATTCCCTTGGAGAGACGGGGAAGGGGTAGGGTGGGTCTCCAAACCTGTTCAGGCTGGCAAGTGCCAGGGCTGTCCATAGAAATTGTAGTTCTCTATATGAGCAGTAGAGGGCGGACCCAGCTAAGTGCAGAGTGAACGAGGTCAATCTGACTGGAAAGAGCTATGCTATCTATGGTCCTGAGCAGAACCGGGAGACTTTGGACATGGACTCCACAGTTTCTGATAACCAAGCAATGAGAAGCTGGTCTTGGTGATGCGGGTTCAGTTCTATCAGCACTTGGAGAGGAAGCAGGAGGATCAGGAGTTCAAGGTCATCAAGGTCATCCTTGACCATTCTGGGCTATGTGAAATTTTGTTCCAAGAGTAGAAAAAATAAACATATATGAAAGCTATATATAGTGGCTATAATCCCAATACTTGGCAGGTTAAAGCAGGAGGATCTCAAAATAAATAAATAAATAAATAAATAAATAAATAAATCAAGGCTAACCTGGTCTACACAGTGTAATCTTGTCTTTAAAAGAGGGGGTGGGATGTGTGGAGATGGAGGAGTGCCCTCCCACTCGTGGGAGCTCTTTAACAAAACCGCGCCTGCCTTGTCTCCCTCGTCTCAGTTTTTTGTTTGTTTGTTTGTTTTTATGAGAAATGGACCAGAGAATTCAAAGACAGAGATAAAATCAAGAGGCTGGATGAGAGGCAGTACCTTTACCCCGAGAAGCTAAAATCATCAGGATTGCAAAAAACTTAAAACAAACAAACAAACAAACAGGTCAGAGGGGCTGGTGAATGTCAGGGAGAAACCCAGTCATTTACAGACAAATAATCCCAACAAAAAAAAGTATGAAAGTCAAGTTATACAGTGCTGGACTGGAGGGAGCACCACTTAGCTATACCGGTGCCCATTTGTTTGCTCATTATTTTCCGCGGATCTTTTCTGTCCTCCTGAAGAATGCTCCTTTGCAGGGTTCTGCACCTGCTCACCGGCTAAGCACAGCTTTTGTTTATTATGGCTGAATCCTCAATTCACCTCACTCTTCAAGGCTAGTTATTTTCAATGCTGCATATTTAATTCTAACATGGCAGTTGTTTCCTTTCCATCCTTTGAGGATATTATTCTATTATGGTCTGCTTACCCTTGCCAGCAAGACATTTGTCAGTTCAGTGGTTGTTTCTTTGTAGATGATATGACTTTACTCTCTAATTGCCTGGGGGGGGCGGGATCCTTTTTGTTGTGGAAATTTTCAAATACCTTAAAACAGAGAGAATAGTACAGTGAATGTCTTCATTTCCAATATATAGTTTCAAAAGTTGTCAACATATCTCTATTCTGCCCATCTCCCCACAGACCTTCCCCAGACAGAGTTTCACATAGCCCAGGCTAGCCTTAAACCCCAGATGTAGCTGGGAATGACC
>NW_026069395.1:9451-11063 GCF_014885135.2 Alexandromys fortis
GTGTGTGTGCCTGGTGCCAGAGGTGCCTGGCAGGAGGAAGTGTCAGTCCTCAGAGTCTGGAGTTACAGGCAGTTAGTTATGAGACTCCCTATGGGTGCTTGGAACTGAACCTGGGTCTCTTCAACAGCAACTAGTGTTCTTAACTAGTGAGTCCACAGGGTAGTTTTTTTGTTTTTGAGTCGGAATCTTGCTACAAATTTGTCTTGGTTTCTTTCCATGTTTCTGTGATAAAATGCTCAGACAAAAGTAGCTTGAACCGACAGAAATCTCAAGGTCCAAATCAGGAGCAGAAGGAGAGAGAGCACGAGCAAGGAACTCAGGACCGCGAGGGGGGCACCCACACACTGAGACAATGGGGATGTTCTATCGGGAACTCACCAAGGCCAGCTGGCCTGGGTCTGAAAAAGCCTGGGATAAAACCGGTCTCGCTGAACATAGCAGACAATGAGGACTACTGAGAACTCAAGAACAATGGCAATGGGTTTGTGATCCTACTGCACGTACTGGCTTTGTGGGAGCCTAGGCAGTTTGGATGCTCACCTGACTAGACCTGAATGGAGCTTGGTTGTCCTTGGACTTCCCACAGGGCAGGAATCCTGATTGCTCTTTGGGCTGACGAGGGAGGGGGACTTAATTGGGGAGGGGAAGGGAAATGGGAGGCAGTGGCGGGGAAGAGACAGAAATCTTTAATAAAAAAAAGAATAAAAACACAAAATCATTGTTGTATGAAATGGGAATGTATCTGGGAGAATCAGACTGTATCTGGTGGAAAGGGAATGTATCTGGGGGAAACGAAATGTATCTGGGAGAATGGGAATGTATCTGGGGAAATGGGAATGTATCTGGGAGAATGGGAATGTATCTGGCAGAGGGAAATGAATATTATCAAAATATAATGTAGAAAAATAAAAGACAGAGACAGGTGATGGTCACTCCTAAAAAAAAGAAGCTTGAAGGAGGAAAGGGAATATTCAGGCTCACACACAGTCTGTTGTGGTGGGGAAGTCAAGAGTGTAGAGATTCAAGCAGTGGGGCACATCACATCCACATCGGGAAGCAGAGATCTAGGAATGGATGCCGCTTCTCAGCTAGCTTTCTCTGCTTATACAGGATCCCAGCCGAGGAAGGGTGCTCCCCACAGTGGAGAGGCCCCACCTCAATGAACTTAGTCAAGATAATTCTCCACCCAAAGTGCTGAGGCCCACTCCCAGGTGATTCTAGGCCTTATCAAATTGACAGTGGAGGTTAGCCATCACGGAGCTATTTCTGAACCACCCTTAAGGGTAACTACAAGAACATTTATGGTAGGAAGAGGGAGGGCAGAGGGGACGGTGGGTAAAGACGCTTGCTGTGAAAGCCTGGCAACCTGAGTTCAATCCCTGAAGCCCACATGAAGGTGGAAGGAAGGAGCCAACTCTGGAAAGCAGCCCTCTGACCTCCACAAGGGTCTGCTGTGTGCACATTCCTTCCCATTCCCAGGTAGCAGTAAAATTAACACTTTACAAGGAAAGAGGTGCTTTGACTAGGGAAGTAAGAGATGGAAAATCAATAGGAGCGGGAAGCTGGAGGGGCTGGAAGAAAGGGTCACAAAGAGAAGGTAAAAAAAAAAAAA
>NW_026069396.1:0-2043 GCF_014885135.2 Alexandromys fortis
GATTGGGGGAGGGGGAGGGAAAGGGGAGGCGGCGGTGGGGAAGAGACAGAAATCTTTAATAAATAAATAAATAAAAGAGTAACAGTCTAAAAAAAAAATTCATGACTGATACATGTGCCAGACTTCCTTAATCTGTTTTTCTGCTGGTAGATACCTGGGCTAGGCACACAATTTGGTGATTGTCATGACCATTGGTGTAACCATGGATGCACAAGTTGTTGGGCCAAAACTATCTCAGGGCCTGTACCTCGAGGCCTATAAGACAGAAAAAAAGGCTGGCTTGAGTTCAGGGCCTAGACTTTGGGGCCTGTAGGACATAGAAAAGCCTGGCTTGAGTTTGAGTGAGGATGAGGCAGCATAAACTAGGTAGACGACCCTCCAACCAAGGGGAGCATAATTTATATAGAAGACATGTAGCCGCAGGGAACAGACTTTACCCAGGAAGCCACAACCTCATGGCAATACACAGATTAATGGAGATAGATTACTTTAAGATATGAGTTAGCCAGAAATATGCTTAAGCTGTTGGCCAACAGTTGGCAAATAATATGGTTTCTGTGTGATTCTTTCACGGCTGAGCAGCCAGGAACAAACAGCCTCCTACGACACATTCTTAAGCCAACTGGGTGTGGACCTGGTGTGCTACAGCAAATCAAGTTCTGTTTTTATTGTATTCAGGAATGTCTGAGTTTTGATATGGCAAATGATTTTTAAAAAGCTGTCTTTATTAGTTAACTTGGTTATTAGTTAATGAATAAATTTTTATAAAATAAAAAGAAAATGTGGACGCTTACAATAATAAATTGAGTTCCCGCTTTGCCTCTACTCCCTATAATGTCTGATTGTCCTAAGTCCTGGCTTCGGAATGGACATCCTGCATCGTGGGGCTGCAGAATGGGCAGATAGTGCACTCACCTTTCCCTGGGGAATAAAGAGGCTCAGGAAGCCTAAGACAAGTGCTGAATCATATGGCCATTAGACTTTTAGTTTTCTGAGGAACCTTCAAGCTGAATTACATAGTGGCTGCCTCAGTTTCTTTTCCCATAAGCAATCATAGAAGCTTCACTTTCCCAAAATCTTTGTCAGGACTTGTTAGGGTTTGGCTTCTCTATCAGCACCACCCTGACTGGGATGAGGTAGAATTTTAATTAACATTTCCCAGAAGGCTAAACATTTCCAAATATTTCTTGGTCATCTGTATTTATTCTTTTAAGAATTGCCTATTTGTAGGAAGTGATCTCCTGTGTTCACGTGTTGTAGAGTACTTTCCACTTTCTCTTCTATCAGGTTCAGTGTGTTCGGACTGATATTGAGGTCTTTAATCCACTTGGACTTGAGTTTTGTGCAAGGTGATTTGCAGGCAAATGGATGGAAATAGAAAACACTATCCTGAGTGAGGTAAGCCAGACTCAAAAAGAGAAACATGGGATGCACTCACTCATATTTGGTTTCTAGCCATAAATAAAGGACATTGAGCCTATAATTCGTGATCTTAGAGAAGCTAAATAAGAAGGAGAACCCGAAGAAAAACATATAGTCATCCTCCTGAATATTAACCGTCATCAGGCGATGAAAGGAGACAGAGACAGAGACCCACATTGGAGCACCGACAGAAATTTCAAGGTCCAAATCAGGAGCAGAAGGAGAGAGAGCACGAACATGGAACTCAGGACAGTGAGGGGTGCACCCATACACTGAGACAATGGGGATGTTCTATCGGGAACCCACCAAGGCCAGCTGGCCTGGGTCTGAAAAAAGCCCGGGGTAGAACCGGTCTCGCTGAACATAGCGGACAAGGAGGACCACTGAGAACTCAGGAACAATGGCAATGGGTTTTTGATCCTACTGCACGTATTGGCTTTGTGGGAGCCTAGGCAGTTTGGATGCTCACCTTACTAGCCCTGGATAGAGGTGGGTGGTCCTTGGACTTCCCACAGGGCAGGGAACCCTGATTGCTCTTTGGGCTGACGAGGGAAGGGGACTTGATTGGGGGAGGGAAATGGGAGGCGGTGGTGGGGAAGAGACAGAAATCTTTAATAAATG
>NW_026069396.1:5376-7967 GCF_014885135.2 Alexandromys fortis
GGGGGAGGGGAGGGAAATGGGAGGCTGGGAGGAGGCGGAAACTTTTTTTTCTTATTCTCAATAAAATAAAAAAAAAAAGAAAACAATCAGCCTATGTGTTCCAAACTATAATGCAAACACAAGAGGAGGAGGAGCAAGGGGAGGAACAGGAGAAGAAACAAAGCTGGAAGAGGAGGGGAGGGGAAGAAGCTGATCACTTAAGAGGAAAAGAAAGATTATGGAAATTTTTCGCATTCATTTCTAGTTTAAAAACAAAAAGTAAATTAAAGTGTCAAAAAAGTGGCAATAAAAGCATACTTCCTAAATTTAAGAGAAACTAATTATAAAACACCCATAGTTAATATTACACTTGATCATAAAATAGTTCAGTCTTTCCCGTAGAAATGGGAAACATGTCTACTTTCATGACTCTGTGAAAAGGTTGCATTGTAGGTATTAGGCAGTGTAAAAAGAAAGAGGGAAAAGTGGAACCAAGGTAGGAAAGAAACAATTCAGCTCTTCTGCCTGCACAGATGGCATGGTCTCCTATAGATATAATCCTATGGTACCTACATACAAGCTATTAAAACCAAACAAACAGATCATTAGTCCACTGACATTCCAAACAAGGCAATCTTCAGTTCCATCTAAGTACTATGGATGAAGATCCCACTTCCCTTCAGGATTAAGTCATCTTCATCAATGTAAAAATACAGTATACCTTTCCATGTTCAACTATCATGCTGAACCCTATAAAGCATGCACAATCCATATATTTAATAAAAAAAAACAAATTTTCCCTTTAAAAAGTCATCTTCAAATGATTTTTCATTACATCCCCAGTTGATAGGCAATACATATTTTGAAAAACTATGTTAATTATCAATCATTAGCACAAGTCGCAAGTGGACACTCATTTATTCTGCAAATGCTACACTTATTTTGACTCTAGATACCTTACAGCATATTTTCCCTACTCTCTTCTGGGCAGGTCCACTCTCTTTTACTGTTCCTCTCTATATCTTAGCACTACAAATGCAAATGCTATGGGAGTAGTATGTGAACTTTTTCTGGAATTATATCAACATTCTTTACTCAGATAATCATGTTTATTTTAAAGCTTATTCTTGAAGAATTTACATTCTTAACATTTTCTATCACCCCAGGGGGGAACCTGACCTTCAATTGGAAGCTTCAGTGTGACTATAAATGCCTCATAAAAGTTGTCTCCACACTCTTCTCTCATCTGCCTATCTTCAGGGCTGATGAGAAGTACATCTTTTCTCAGATCAAATTTTGACCTCATTATTAACATCACATCAAGAGAGTTAAGGTTTCTTTGCTTTCAAAGATGCAAGAGTACTTGCTCATTTAATACACATTGCATCAGTTCACCTCAAAAAATATTTATCTTCATTCTTCTCCCTTAGTGCTACTCTCAGTGCCTTTGTTGCTAGGCCTGGCCAGCTGAACATACTGACAAGTGTGGATCAGCCTGAGTGTGCACAGCTCTGGGGTAAGCCACACTTGCATTTCCCCAAGGATTAGCATGTTACAATACAATGTAAGCACTGCATGTCTGAGGTCAGGTTATTAAATATTGAATCAAACATGAAAGTTATAACTGTCCAAAGGTGAAAAACAATTTGGCCTTGGTTGAATTTTCCCACCTATGTTTCATTTTGCCATTTCTAAGCACTTAGAGAAGTAGGCATGTTTTAACAGTGAATCATTTTTTAAAATCACTCATGATCCCTTTGGGCAAAAGAACTGTGCTTCTTTTTATTTGTTGCTCCCCGTACCTTGAAGATCAGCTGATACAGAGAAAGCAGGTAACACATATATATATCAAACCAGAGTGTCATTTCTCTGTTCTTGCAAAACCTTGACAGTTTCTCAGGGAAAATGTAAATGCTATGGACTCTCGGACAGTTTCCAACATGGAGGTGCCTCAACATTTTTCAGAATTAACTTTACTAACTCAAATATCCATGAAGTTATTTTTTTTTAATATTTTTAAACTTGTGTTTTCAATGGAATATAAATTATTTTTGGTAGCACACTAAAAAAAAGCAAAAGTCAGAATTTTACTTTATAAAGGGGGTCATTTTCAATTTCTTAAGGTCTAATTCAAAGTATAAGCCTCAGCCTTAGCAAAAAGAATAGTGTCAACTCTAAGCCCTCAAGGAAAAAGAAGGTACAGCAATTGAACAGCTTTTGAAGGTTAAAATGGGATTTTCCAGTGATAGGCTAATTGACAGATATATTCAAAAGTCTAAAATAAACTTCAAAGATTCAAGATCATCCTTCACATATAAAATTCAAATTTTCAAGGAAAAAATAAACACATGACACTTTAAAAGAAATAAAAAAGAGAATATGTTGTTCTTCGACCTGGTGCTATGACATTTTTGTGAAGAAATAAACTTATTAATTTTAACATTTCAAACCTACTGAATCTATCTTATATCTCAAAACTATTAACGTTCCCAAAAATGTTCTTTTCATTATTTTTACTTTCAAATGTAAGACATTAGGATTAAACCTGGTTTCAATGTATACATTAATAAATAATATCATAAAAATGGCAAGTTAAAAATTGTGGCGCACGC
>NW_026069397.1:0-3059 GCF_014885135.2 Alexandromys fortis
GTATCCCCACCTGCCACATTTGAAAGTTTTAAGGAAACATAACCAACCTGCCTAATCAGGAATGCTGAAGAGGTGAAGACAGAAGAATTAGGAGTTCCAGGGAGACTTTTGATTGCATTCTAAACAGACACATGTGCCTATCACTCTGGCTTTCAGAATACTGAAAGAATAGACCTAAATAAATGTTTATTTTTCTAGGAATTTCCTACTGGGAGGAAAGATCGAAGCATTATAGGCAATTTGTATGCCAGAAGAGGAACTTGTCTCATGTAGAAAGATGAACAACTTTCAGAATACTTTGTAAGGAAGACTGGTCATCAAGGAGAGACAGAACAGAGAGAGTAATGGATGGGAACAGAGCATGGCCAGACGACTTAGGTATACATGGTTTTGCCATCTATTTAAATGTTATCATCAAGTCAGGTTTCTCTAAAGATGGACTTGTGGAGCAAGTGTCACCGAAACTCTTCCCACTTTTGCTTCATTGGGTGATTTTCATATTTGGCCTTTCACTATTAATTTGGCTTTTATTTATTTATATTTGAAATACTATTTTAAATACATAATCACTGGTGTTCAAATGGCTGCTGAAGTGTTTCTCCTTGCACTATATGAAGACAACATTAAGGTCATCGTATAGGTTATCCAAGAATTATATTCATCTTTGCTTTACTTCCCCTGGTTCTATTAATAAATAACCTTGCCAGTGTTTAATTACCCAACTCTAAGGAACATATCTGCCAGTTATTGGTGTGATAGCTTCGTATACAATGTGTGTTTTATTATGGAGTCTAACCTCTTTGACCTCTTTGCATCACCTTGTATATACAGCTCTCTGTCCTTCACTTTTCTGTAGATCTATAGAAACTGTTGATGATATCCTCATCTGCTTCCACTGTTGGTGTATATGCCTGTATGATAATTACTGGATGTGTTGTCTGAAATCTGGTGGATATATTTCAATCATTGAGGGGTAGGTACCTGAGCTTGCATTTTTGGGGGCCAAATTGGATACCACTAATGCCACACTTGCTGCATGCTTTCCCTCTCCAGCTGAGTTGAAAATCTTGTATTTGTTTACTGCAAGTTATTACGTTCCTGTCCAATGCATTTCTGTCGCTCCAATGACATCCTACCAGAAGTGGCTGAGCTCATGCGTGAGCAAGCCAGTTCCTCCAACTGTGTTTAGTGTTCTCACATTTCCGGACCCTGTTGTGCTGACCTTTTTGTTGTGAGGAAGTGCCTTTCCTGTTCATTTCTATCAGCTTCCATCTTCCCTTTTGGCTTTAAGAGTGACACATCATCTGTCCTGTCAGATTCTGGTACTTTATTTTTATTTATTTATTTATTCATTTATTTATTTATTTATGATTTCTGTCTCTTCCCCCCAGCCGCCTCCCCTTCCCCTCCCCCTCCCCCAATCAAGTCCCCCTCCCTCGTCAGCCCAAAGAGCAATCAGGGTTCCCTGCCCTGTGGGAAGTCCAAGGACCACCCACCTCCATCCAGGTCTAGTAAGGTGAGCATCCAAACTGCCTAGGCTCCCACTAAACCAATAGGTGCAGTAGGATCAAAAACCCATTGCCATTGTTCTTGGGGTCTCAGTAGTCCTCATTGTCCACTATGTTCAGCGAGACCGGTTTTAACCCAGGCTTTTTCAGACCCAGGCCAGCTGGCCTTGGTGAGTTCCAGATAGAACATCCCCATTGTCTCAGTGTGTGGGTGAACCCCTCACGGTCCTGAGTTCCTTGCTCGTGATTCTGGTACTTTAACACAGTTGTTTCTGTTGAACTTTTCCATATTGGGTTTCATGGCCTAAATTGATGAAGACAACAGAGGGAACCTGAAATGGCCCTATCCTATAGCCATACTGATAAATATCTTGCATATCACCATAGAATCTTCATCTGTATTTCTGTATTTTGAATGTTTAATATAAGAACTGTTTCCATTAGTTTTGATAAACCTTATTTATTTATTATTTTTTCAGATGAGTGCTTTGCTGTAGCTTTGGAGCCTGTCCTGGACCTAACTCTTGTAGATCAGCCTGGCCTCAAACTCAAGAGTTTTTCCTGCCTCTGCCTCCCAAGTGCTGGGATTAAAGTCACGTGCCACCACCTCCCGGCTTCTTTATCACATTTTTAACTACATAAATTATATTATACATCATCTTTGTAAATTATTCATTAAAAAAAATCACATAACGACACCAAGTGAAAAACTACTTCCAGTCTCTATTCTCTTATCATGTGGTAAATATTATTTTGTTCTCTATTTGAACCAGGAAAACCCTGTTATAATTATCTTGTTCCAGTAGGGTCATTCAATTCTTTTATTTATTGACATTTTACCTCTCACATTGACCTCTTGATTTTTCAGGATTTTTAAAAGAAGATTTCCTTCAAAGAAAAAAACAAACAAACAAACAAAATTGTACTTTTCCAAACAATTTATTAATGACTCATAATAATAATAATAGGATTGTTGCAGCTTATGTATATTTTGTTTAATTAAATATTGTTAGGTTAATACAATGAAATATTTTGATTTTTATATATTAGTTAACAGGATATTTGCTGAATATTTACAGTCACCTTATACACATCACATTGTTTCTGTGTGCCTAAAACAGAAAAGTATCTCATAATTATGAGAAATCAAGGAACATCTAAAATTGGTTCTAGAATTATAAATATTATTGTAGGACATTATATTACACATTGTTTTCACAAAAGCAGTCATCAATAATAGACTGATAATTATTATACAAATTTATAGAGATTAAATACAAATATAATTATGATGATAATGCTTCAAGTAGTTAGTTAGACATGGATGTGAATTGGAGCTAAATATATTTTTAATGTCAACTCAATGCTAAGAAGAAATGCTTTGTGATACAGAGTCCCTACTCCTTATAAATACAATTCAGAGAAGATGGCAGGGTAGACCATAGGATAAACATCATGACTGGCAGATCTTCAGGAGCAAAGTTGCTATGTTGCTAGCTGAGGATGGTCATGGAAGGATTTCTAAGAGTCAGATAAGATAAATACAAACAA
>NW_026069397.1:4444-7823 GCF_014885135.2 Alexandromys fortis
GGGTTCAGCATGGGCACAACTGTAGTATAAAACAGAGAGAACACTTTCCCTTGCTCTTTGGAGCTGACTGATGATGGTTGAAAGTACACAATTGCTAAGGAGCCAAAGAAGACAGTCACAGCAGAGAAGTGGGAGCTGCAGGTGCTGAAGGCTTTGAACCTGCTCTCAGTGGACTTCATGCAGATGATTCGGGCAATGATAAAACTGTAAGAGCTCAAGATGGTCAGGGTTGGAACACAGAAATTGAACGTACTGAGGCACAGAATTACTACCTCATTGACAAATGTACTAGAGCAGGAAAGTTGCAGCAATGGAATAATATCACAGAAGAAATGATTTACTACATTAGCCTTGCAGAAAAGCACCCGCAGCATGCAAACAGTGTGAATTGTGGCTTCGATGACACCTATACCATACACTCCACCTATCATCCAGGAACAGACTTGGTAGGACATGGTGACATTGTACATCAAGGGGTTACAGATGGCAACATAGCGGTCATATGCCATGGCAGACAACATGTAACACTCAGATATAACAAAGATTAAGAAGAAGTAGAGCTGAATCATGCATTCAGGGTAGGTTATGACATTCCTTACTGTCACAAAGCTCACCAGCATTTTGGGAGTAATGACAGTGGAGTAACAGAGGTCAATGAAGGACAGACTGCTGAGGAAGAAGTACATGGGGGTGTGCAGGTGGGAGCTGAGCACGATCAGGATGATCATTCCCAGGTTCCCCAGCACTGTGAGCAGGTAGATTCCAAGGAAGAGGAGGAACAGGGGCAGCTGCAGCTCTGGTTGATCTGTTAACCAACAGAGGATGAACTCAGTCACTGTGGAGTCATTTCTTGCTGGCATTTCTCCCTGGATGTTCTATATAGGAAGTGAGGGAAAAGGTTATTTATCACATATGTGCTTGATATGTGACACTCAAGATTTCCGTTCTGGTATTTCCTGTTTTCAATAGCTCTTCATTTTTACTACCCATTAAAACTCTAACATGGGACGTACAAATAGATGTTTAATGTATCTAAGTCTATCTATGATCCATGAACACCCAAAACATAGATATATCTAATTTAAGGGAGTTTTCTAGCAATTCCTCATGTGTATCTTATAAATATTGCTTTATCTTAAAATACTAACATATTCCAAGAACTCTCAAATAATTCCCCTTGAAATCTTTCACCATAAGTTTATTAATGAAGCAATCATAACATATTTCTTTAATATTGTAGGGTAAATTCTAATTACGAAAAGGAACTAGAAAGAAGACTTTCTAAGAAAGTCTGACTACTTTCTGACTATAGAAAAACACTAAGAAGTTCCTATAACTGTAAACATGAAATGAGACTACTTTACATCTTAATAATGTAATATTCTGTATAAAATTTTTAATTAATACATAAAGAAATTTGAAAGTGCATTTAATGATCAGCAAGTGTTAGAGCAAAAGATCCAAGAGAAACTCAATAACTATTAAATTCATTAGTAATTCAGTAAAAATTAGAATTTGTATAAATGTACATTATATAAAAATATAATACATTGCACTTAGAATTACAAAGTTCTATGAAAAGGAATTAAAGACACAAATAAAAGAAATACTTCTTTGCTTGTGAGTCAATAAACATCTTTGTTGCAGTGAATATATTTTCCAAATCAATCTCTCAATCTCTTAACCAAGTGATATCTATAACTTTTTTTTGTTTGTCTTGCACATGAATCATTGTACCCCATGAAAATTCTGACTCAAGAAAATCAGAATCAGTTTGAAATGGGAGAATAAAAACTTGAGCTTACACCTCTTGAGTCTCACTACAGCCTTATAATATTCTGCACGGTGTATTACTGCCATAATAGAGATGTGCCAATTAATGGAATGAATTCAAAATCCCAGAAAGAAGCTTATATTTACAAACTTTTGGAATAAGGATTTTATGATAAGTCAACATGGAAATGCTTTTTTATTATAAGGCATAGAATTATTAAACAGGTATTTGTTATTAATATGTAGTGCTGTCTCATAAAATTCAATCAAGTTAATTCGAAATGGGCCACTGGAAGTAAGTATAGCAGCTAAAACACGGAGAAAAAATACAACCAAAATTTAACAAATTTGAAATGGTTAATCTTTCCTAAATAAGGTGCTAAAATCAAAGGCTGTCATATAGAATTAGTAAAGTTCAGAGAAAAATGTATAACTCAATAAAAAAAAAGCATTAGTAAAGTTAACATTATATAATGTCTGAAAACATGGCATACAACATGGAAAGAGATTTTAAGAAGATATCCAAGGAACAAATTCTGATAGTATATACAAAAACTAATGCAGTTTAACAAATAAAGGTCAAATAATGCAATTATGATGGTCAGAAGATCGGAACAGTCATTCTTGTATTGGAAATGCACATGTAGACAGAAAGCATTGGAAACTGTACTTTAGCATTAACTATTAAGGAAATTCAAATCAAAGTTACAGTGAAATAATGTTTCACACATATCAGGACTATGGCAAAGAAAATTCTAAGTATTACATCATATAAAAGAATTGGAATCCTCTTATATTTGGGAATCCTCAAGGATGTTTTAAAATAGTACATACTGCCAAATACTGCAAAATAAAAACTATGGAGTTATCATGAAGTCCAGTAACTTTAGTCAGGTGATATACCACAAGAATGGAAAACACTCATTCACACAAAAATTTGTACATGAGTGATTAAAGGAATTTAATCATATTTTCATAAGGTTGAAATTTTCATAAAGTTTATAACCAAATTTTCATTTTTAACCCTCCCCCAAATGTTTGTCCACAGATGAATTATCAGATAAGGTACATTTTTTCCATGGAATGAAACACTATTTTGCAATAAAGAGACTTAAAATATTGAGTGGATCATGTTCTCAAAGACCCTAAACCACTAAGTGAAATTAACTAAGAAAGGAAGGCAACAAATTGCTAAGAACCATTTATAGAAAGTACAGTGAAGAGGCCAGTCATACCAAATAAAGTACATTAATGTCTTTAGGTATTATATGATGGGAAAGGAGGTACTAAGATGACTGCTCATAGTTACAGGGTTTTATTTAGGATAGAGATGAAAGTGTTCTACAGGAGAAAAATTGATGGTTGGGTAGTTCAATGAATATATTGGAAACACTGAATTACATTGAAGAAAGCATAGTTTATAATATGCTACATTATAATACATATGTAATAAGTTTAAAACAAGATTGCATTCCCACCAGCAATGGATGAGGGTACCTCTTACTCCACAGCCTCTCCAGCAAAGGCTATCATCGGTGTTTTTGATTTTAGCCATTCTGACAGGTGTAAGATGATATCTCAAAGTTGTTTTGATTTGCATTTCCCT
>NW_026069398.1:0-2606 GCF_014885135.2 Alexandromys fortis
GGCCACCAACCAGGTCATGGGTTTAACATCCCAATTGTTTCAAAATGTCATTTCAGTATGTATTGTGTTTTGATGGAGTCCACCATGCACCCCTCCATTTCTCCCTAACCCTCTCTTGCTGGTTTCCCTACTCACTGACCGGATTTTCTTTTTGATTTCTTCTGTGACCTGCTAGTTGTTGAAAATACACTGCCCTTTCTTACACCCTAACTTTCTGTTATCTTCCTCCCATGTAGCTCAATTTGTGCTTCTCATATTCTTGGGATGGTACCAGAGGCCACACGGTTAAAGAAACCTGACCCTTCCTCTCCAGTGGATCTCAGATGCCAATTGCTCTTGATCTCTGGGTGGGATTTTGTGCCAATCTCCTAGTTTATAGGGGATGTGTAGATGTAATCACAACCACTGTGAGCTCAGATGTGCAACTATGTTGCAGTTTCAGAATAGAGAATCTTGTATCCTCCACCACCTCTGAGTATTACAAATTTTCAACCTCCTCTTTAGTAATATTCCCATGGTAGGAATGTGTGCCAAGGGGAAAATTCTCTGATCTAACATCACTTCAAATGATGGATCCAGGGCACACACATGTCCTGTTTGTACATGGATGATGAGAGAGAGGTCATTGAGTATTTCCCCTTTTTGTTGCTGAGTCCAGCAGACACCCTTAGTTTCCTTTGTATCAATGTCAATAGGAAGAACTACTATCTTGTAAGCCTGTCTAAACATGTCCTGTAAAACAGGACAATGCTCAATTGGTAGAGTTTTTGTGTGACATTCTTAGATGTCTGTGTTTGATCCCCAGTAATGCATACATCTGATGCTGTGGCTCACGTCTTTGACATCAGGGTTTAGGAGGTAGAGTTAAGAGTATCAGGACTTTAAGGAAACCCTTATTTTGCAGTGTGTTTTTTGTCAGTCTGGGCTATATCAGGCACATAAAAGGAAAGAAAAAGTCCCCTAGAGTATGTGGTGAACATGATCAAATGTATTTTATAAATATAATTTTCTTCAAAGTAATAATAAAATTATATTTAGTATAAGGCTCCCACCCTGGGGAAATGTCCCAAGTATTTCATCATATTCATTTCTAAGGGGATATTCCTATCTTAGCCCCCACGTCTCTTGCACCCGTATGAGTTGTCATACCAAGTGTGTCACATGGCTGGAGTGTCTCTCTCCTATTGATTTCAGGGGCACCTGTTTCTCCTGATCTGAGAATAAGTGATGGGCCATGCCATTTGGACCAGTCAGAGCTGCACTGAGTGCTGTGAGCTCATTCACCTCTCCCTCCCTCAGGAGTCATTGTCAGAGAGAAGAGGTGCTGCCCTCTGCTGGTTGTGTGCGGTGTTCCTGCAGAGCATTGCAGCTGGCTTGTGTGCTGGAGTGTTAGCATCTGTCTTTGCAATAAGTTTGTTCTCTACCTTCTGTTCGGCATATGTAAAGCTCATCTGAGTTCTTCCTGTAAGTTTCAAACCTAAGAAATATTTGGTTGTAGGAGAACTAAGAAAACCAAGTGGTCCTGTGACATTTGTCTGTGGCATTTGTCTCTTTAGGGAAGCTTCAGATCAGAGGTTTAGGTATACGGAAATTTCCTTGTTAAGGTATAATAATAATATAAAAGTCTGTCGTGAAGCAAAGATAAGTCAGTTCACCAGAAGCTGGCTCTCTTCCCTCTGCAAAAGCCAAAATTCTTCCCGCAGTGACCTTTTTCCCTCTATGGACCTAGGTGAAATGACACACAAGCTCTTGGCCTGATGAGATGAACTCATGTGATGACCTTGACTCAGATGCCTGACAGCCACACATGGCATCTCATGTGTGTCCTCTGTGACACAGATGTGTTAGATGTAGAGGTCCAGCAGAGACATCACATTTACTGGTGGATATGAACTCCCCAGGATGTAGTGTCATGATAGTGTCTTCTCCAACCTTTTCCCATCGCCCCTTCCATGGCACTCCACATGCACCACATGGCTGACCACATAGACAGATAGACTCTGCTGGGTCAGTCATTTAAACCTGCGTGTCCATCAGAGTTTTCCAGCTGAGGACAATGCCTGTTACTTTTTACAATCAGCTCATATTGAAATGTAAAAGAGTCCCTGTCTTGAATTTACGTCAGTATTGGGTGGAATCTAAGTGACTGGATCTTAAGTGCAGGCTCTAATTTGTTTGACCCCCCTGTACATTCACACTGTATCTAGTGTTTTGATATTTTGGTAAATGAGTTATTTTCTATCCTTTACCAAGTAGGTTCACAACTTGATTATTGACTTTTGATGAAATTATTTTTCAGTTCAATATTTAGTCTCTGTGAATGAAGCACACACATCCACACCCTTGCACACATGCATGTGCACGCACACACAACATGCTCTTCCAGAGGATATTGTTTCAGCTTCCAGCAACCACTTGATGCATCACACCATCCATAACAACAGTTCTGAGGGACCTGATGACCACGTGTGACCTCCACAGACACCAGGATAGACATACAATGAGACAAACCACCAGTATACATAATATTAATTAAATTAATATTTAAAATTCTGATAAAAATGTTCTTTTTAGACGTGTTCATCTAGTTTTTTCTTAGTTGATTC
>NW_026069398.1:3024-4433 GCF_014885135.2 Alexandromys fortis
AAAAAAAAAAGAAAACACAAAGAGAGAGAATTGTGGATATGGAAAATCTTAGTAAACAAACAGGAAGTACAGAGATAAGCATAACCAACAGAATACAAGAGATGGAAGAGAGAAACTTAAGGGTTCATGGTACTATGGAGGAAACAGATTCACTGGTCAAAAAAAAAATCATTAAATCCTAAAAATCCGTAACACAAAACATCCAGGAAATCTGGGACACTATGAAAAGACCAAATCTAAGAATAAATAGGAGAAAAACTCCAGCTCAAAGGCACCGAAAATATCTTCAACAAAATCATAGAAGAAAATTTTCCCAACCAAAAGAATGATATGCCTATGAAGGTATAAGAAGCTAACAGAACACCAAATACACTGGATCAAAAAAAAGTCTCCTTGCCATATAATAATCAAAATTCAAAATATACAGAATAAAGAAAGACTATTAAGAGCTGCAAAGGAAAAAGATCAAGTAACATATAAAGGTAGAGCTATCAGAATTACACCCGAATTCTTAATGGAAACCACGAAAGTAAGAAGATCCTGGGCCGATGTGCTGCAGACTTTAAGAGACCACAGATGCAAGCCCAGATAATTATATCCAGTGAAGTTTTCAATTACCATCGATGGTCAAAGCAAGATATTCTATGACAGGACTAGACTTAACCATACCTAGCCACAGACCCAGCCCTACACAAAGTACAAGAAGGAAAACTCCAACTGAAGGAAGTTAGCTATATCCTTAAAAACACAGCCATTAATCCCAGCACTCGGGAGGCAGAGACAGGTGGATCTCTGTGAGTTGGAGGTAGCCTGGTTTACAAGAGCTAGTTCCAGGATAGGATCCAAAGCAACAGAGCAACCCTGTCTCAAAAAAAACAAAAACAAAAACACAGACAATAGTTGATGTCACAGCAGGAAATCCCAGGAAAGGGAAAAACACACAAAATAAAATCACCACCAACAAAAAGTAAAATAACAGGAACAAGTAATCACTGGTCATTAATATCCCTTATATAAATGGACTCAACTCATATATGAAAAGACACAGGCTAGCAGATTGGAAACAAAAACAGAATCCATCCATCTGTTGCATACAAGAAGCACACCTCAACCTCAAAGAGAGACATCACTTTAGAATAAAGGGTTGGGAGAAAATTTTCCATCAAATGGACTTAAGAAACAAGTGGATGTAACTATCCTAATATCTAACAAAATAGACCTCAAGCTAAATTTATTCAAAACAGACAAAGAAGGACATTTCATATTAGTCACAGTAAAAGTTCATCAAGAGGAAATCTCAATACTGAACATTTATACCTCAAATAATAGGGCACCCTCATATGGAAAAGAAACACTACAAAAGCTTAAAACACACATTAAACCCCACACACGAATAGTGGGAGACTTCA
>NW_026069399.1:0-4979 GCF_014885135.2 Alexandromys fortis
AGAGAGAGAGAGAGAGAGAGAGAGAGAGAGAGAGAGAGAAAGAAAGAGAGAAACAAACAAACAAAATTCATTAAAAATTTCTGCTGAGGGATGGAGAGATGGCTCAAAGGTTAAGCAGCTCTTCCAGAGGTCCTGAGTTCAACTCCCAGCAACCACAAGGTGGCTCACAACCATCTATGAGATCTGGTGGATCTCTTCTGGCGTGCAGGCATATCTGTAGACAGAATACTGTATGCATAATAAATAAATCTCAAAAAAATTCTGCTGAGCCAAAAGTCATTTTAGAATTGGTTCTGTTGGTATATTTATTGTTTACTCAACAGTAGAGATTGTTGTTTTTCAACAAATGTGTTAGGTTAGATGAACAAAATGGAAGTGTTTGCCACATTCAAGGATTTTATAGAGAGAGTGGCTTACAGTCACTTTCTTTACATTGGATTGCAGGTTATGAAGGAAGAGCAGATATATGTGGGGCTTTATATTGGCCTGATAAGGATGGCATTTAAGCTGAGAACTAGAACAGATGTTAAGAAAAATATTAGAGCTCTGAAGAATAAAGGGAGGTTGTTGTGTGTTCATTTTTGAGAGACCAGTGTGTACAGAAGAAGCTAGGCAGGAAAGACTGAGTCCCTTTGTGAAACTGAAAGAAACTCAGAGTGAGTGAAGAGGATCGTATATGCCTTGTTTTAGTTTTTCAGACAGGATCTCATTGTGCAATGCAAGCTAGCCTTGAACCTTTTCCCTCTGTATCCTACGTGCTGGCATTACAGATGTGAACTATCTAACCTAGCTGGAGAAGCAGATCTGTTTTAACTCTGAGAATGGAGAAATTAAGGTTAATGGATTATGGGCAACATTAAAAGTAAAGATGGGTAGGTCGATGGTGGCATACACCTTTAATTTCAGTACTCAAGAGGCAGATTAGGCAGATTTATGTGAGTTCAAGACCAGCCTGGTTACCAGAGTGAGTTCCAGGACAGCCAGAGCTACACAGAGAAATCCTGTCTCAAAAAACCACAAACAACAACAACAACAAAAAGGTAAAGATAACATGAGAAAACTTAAAAGTTTGTTGGATATTATAAGTATTGTTTCAATTAACTTCTATTTTGTTCATCTACATAGTGGATATATAATTTATCTTTCTGCAAGTTGGTGTTACAAATAAATCTTCAGTCATAGGCAGTGGTACATGCCTAAAGTTCCATTACTCTCAGTTAAAATGGGACACTCACAAGTGGGAGCCTATGAGATGGCTCATCAGATAAAGAAAGACACCTGCTACCAAGACCAAGTTTAATGACCTGAATTCAGTCTTCAGGACCCACACAGAGAATCAACTCCGGAAAGCTGTATTTTGACCCTCATATACATGCCATGGCACTAAAGAACCCTCACACACATAAACAAGGAAGGAAGGGAGAGAGGGAGGCAGGGAGGGAGGCAAGGAGGAAAACCAGGAATGGTGGGTCACATTGTAATCCTGGCATTTGGAAAGTTGAGGCAGGCAAACTATCATAGGTTTCAGGACAGCTTAGATATAAGTGAAACACTTTCTCTCTAAAAAAAAAAAAAAAAAAGAGAGAGAGAGAGAAGGCTGGAGAGATGGCTCAGTGGTTAAGAGCACTGCCTGCTCTTCCAAAGGTCCTGAGTTCAATTCCCAGCAACCACATGGTGGCTCACAACCATCTGTAATAAGGTCTGGTGCCCTCTTCTGGCCTGCAGACATACACTGTATACATAATGAATGAATAAATAAATAAATATTAAAAAAAAGAATGGTTTGATTTCTTCTTTTCCTATTTGTATCCCTTCAATTTTCTTCTCATGTTTCATTTCTCCAACTAGTACTTCAAGTATTATTGAAAAGAAGGAGTAGGTATAATGGAGGGTCTTGTCTGCTTCCTGACTTCAGTGAGATTACTTCAACGTTTTCTCTATTTAGGATAATGTTGACTGTGAGTCTCCCATATGTAGCTTTTATTGTGTTGAGGTTTGTTCCCTCTAGTCCTATAGTCTTTACAGCTTTTATCATAAAAGCATATTGGGTTTTGTCAAGGCTTTTTAATCTACTGAGATCGTCATATGATTTTGTCTTTAAGTCCATTTATGATTTATTAATTTATTGACTTGTGTATATTGAACCATCTCTGTATTTCAGGAATAAAGCCAACTTGGTCATAGTAGATAATCTTTTTGATATATATCTGTATTTGGTTTGCTGGTATTTTATTGATCACTTTTTAATCTATGTTCATCAGGAAAATTGGCCTGTAGTTTTTGATTTTGTTTTTGTTTTTCCTTGTATATTTTCCTGGTTTTGATTTTAAAGTAGTACTGGGCTTCTAAAAGGAGTTTGAAGGTGTTCTTTTATTCCTATTTTTTTAATAGTTTAAGAAAGACTGTAGATCATTTTTGAAAGTCCATAACTCTTATGAATCCATCTTACTGTTTTTTTTTTAATCAAAAGAATTTGTTACTATTTCTATCTCCACATTTGTTTCATGTTTGTTTTGGATATTGAACTCTTGTTGTTTGGCTGAACTTTGGTTGTTTGGCCGAATGTGGAAATTTGTCCATTTCTGTTAGGTTTTCCAAATTAATAGAGTACAAGTTTTTAAATTATTTCTTCATAATATTCTGATTTTGTTTGAGTTTTGGCATTTTTGTTTGTGGTGATGGTAGTAGTGTTTTTGGTTTGGTTTGGTTTTGATGTGTGTTTATTCTAATGTTTCCCTATTCATTCTTTCTTTTGTTCAGTTGGGTCAAAGGTCTGTGAGGCTTCTTTATATTCTTGAAGAACCAAGTCTTATTACTTGTTAATTCTTAATATTATTTTGTTGTTGCTTCTATTTCATTATTTTTTGCTCTGGTTTTTATTATTTGGTTTGGCTTTGGTTTTTGTTTCATTTTTTTTTTACAATTATTTGAGTTGCATTGATAAGTCATTTATTTGTGCTTTCTGATTTTTTTAATCTTAAGTATTTAGAATTATAAATTTCTCTTATAAGTTCACTTTCCATGTGTCCCCGGAGTTTTTATTGTGGTGTGCTTTCATTTTCATCTAGTTAAGGAATTTTTTTAAAATTTTCTTTCTTGTTTTCTTCTTTAACCCATTCATCATTCAGTAATGAGTTGTTCGATCCAGATAAATTTGTATTACTAGAGATTTGTTTGCTGTCAGTTTTAAGTTTTATTACATAGTGGTCAAATAGGATACAGTAAGCTGCTTAGGTATTTCTGAATATGTAAAGATTTATTTTGTGTCACAGAGTTGTCTATTTTAATGATACTTTCATATGCTCCTTAGCCAAGTATGTATGTATTCTTTGGTGTTTGGGTAGGATATTCTCTTGATAACTGTTAAGGTCATTTGATGTATGATGTCATTTAAATTCTGATGTTTCTCTGCTTCACACACACATATACATAAACTGTTTATTGGAGAAACTGGAGTATTCAAATCACCTGTTATTGGATTGATGTTAATCTCTGTCTTTAATTCCGTTGGTACATTTTTTTATGATATTGGTTGCTCTGGAGTTTGGGTACATATGTACTTAGGATAGGAATGTCTTCTTTGTTAACTGTCCCCTTGATTAGAATGAAGTTTACCCTTTTTCACTGATTAGTTTTAGTTTGAAGTCTGTTTTATTAGATATGATAATGACATCTACTTGATTCCTGGACTTGTTTGCTTGAAGTGCTTCTTTTTTCTATCCTTTTACTCTATAGCAGTGCCTGTCTGAAGCTAAGATGTATCTTTGTAGATAGCAGCAGATCTGTGGAATGTTTTCCTTGATCCATTCAGCTAGCCTGTTTCTTTTGGTTGGAAAAGTGAGAGCATTAAAATTTAAAGTTACTGAAATGTGCATGCTAATTGGAGCTATTGTGTTGTTGATTTGTGGTGGTAGTGTTTGTGTTCTCCTTGTAAATTTGTGTTTTAGTAATTATGACTTTGTATTTCTTTCCACTGTATCTTAGCTATCCTCTTCCCCTCTTCAGCTTTATATATTTTCTTTAAATTTGTGTGGTAGAATATAAATTTTCTGGGGGGGGCTGTTTACACTGTGCAAAGTTTTCTTTCTCCAACTATGCTTGATAGTTTTGCTGGGTATATTATTTTAGTTGAGTGTCATAGTCTTTTCAGACTTGGAATGCATTGCTCCAGCCTCTTCTGGCTTTCAGAGTTTCCAATGAGAAATCAGCTGTTATTTTAGTGGGTTTCCCTTTGTATGTGACATGTGTTTTTCTCTTGAAACNAAGAGTAGGGAAGAATATTCCAAGGGATAGCATCGTGGAAAAAAAGCCCAGTGATAATAATATTAGTTTAGGGAACTCAAATTCATTGTGGGAGAGCAGCAGGTGTCGGGGGTGTGGGATGATGAGCTGAGAACGTGGCCCGGAACGAAAGCAGTACCTAATGAGGCATATTAAGGAGTTTCAAACTCTCTTGGTTGTATCTTGGTAAGAGACGACGATGCCTTCGACACCGGAAGAGACCGAGAATAGAAAAGAAGATAGATTCTGGATTATTTGCTAGGAATTCAGTTCCCTAGAATTTGAGATTGGTGTGCAGAAGGGGCAGGAGTTGCAGGTTTTGTTTTAGGAAGGTGAAGGCAAGCTAGCCCTTTATCAAAATGTGAGAGAGGTTTGGAGGGGAGGGGAAATGTTTTATGTGTATTGAATTTGAAATCTGACAAAAGATCAGCACCCCCCCAAAAAAAACCCGCGGGGGGGGCTTGCGAGATGGCTCAGAGCATCTTCCAGAGATCCTGAGTTCAATTTCCATCAACCACATGGTGGCTCACAACCATTTGTAATGAGATCTGGTGTGCAGGCAGAAAACTATACATAATAAAGAAATCTTAGGGGGCTGGAGAAATAGCTCAGAAGTTAAGAGCATTGCCTGCTCTTCCAAAGGTCCTGAGTTCAATTCCCAGCAACCACATGGTGGCTCACAACCATCTGTAATGGGG
>NW_026069400.1:0-2792 GCF_014885135.2 Alexandromys fortis
TTTGACACAAGGTTTTGCTATGTAGCCCAAGCTAGTCATACACTCTTTCTTTAAAATTCATTCATTTATTTTTTTGGTTTTTCAAGACAGTTTCTCTGTAGCTTTGGAGCCTGTCCTGAAACTAGCTCTTGTAGACCAGGCTGGCCTCGAACTCAGAGATCCACCTGACTGCCTTCTGAGTGCTGGGATTAAAGGTGTGAGCCACCACCGCCCAGCTACTTTTTTATTTTTCAATTTTTTTTGTCTGTTTTTATGTGAGCAGGTGTTTAGCCTGCATGAGCAGCATGTCTGAGCACCAGTGTGTGTCTGGTGTCTACAGAGACCAGAAGAGAACATCAGTTCCGTGAGTGATGGTTGTTAGCTGTGCCTCGTGGGTGTTTGGAACTGAACCCTGCTCTTCTGGAAGAGGAGGCAATGCTTTTAACACTAAGCCATCCCTCCAGTTTGGAACTTAATGTAGTGCAGGCAGGACCATAACTTGTGGCAGTCTATCTGACTCAGCCTCCCAGGTGCTGGGATTACAGATGTGCTCCCTCACATCTGCCTAACATTTAAATATTCATGGCTTAGCAACTATTTTTTTTGTTTGTTTGTTTTCTTTTCTTTTTTTTTCCCCTGAGACAGAGGTTTCTCTATGTAGCTCTGGCTGTCCTGGAACTCAGTCTGCAGACCAGGCTGACCTCGAACTCACAGAGATACACCAGCCTCTGTTTCCCTAGTGCTGGGATTAGGGGTACACCACCACCGACTGGCTCCACTGGCCCCTTTCTTTTCTTTTTTTTTTTTTTTTTTTTTTTCTTTTTTGGTTGAGAGACAGGGTCTCACTGCTGGCCAGGAAGGAACTCATTTTGTCAATCAGATTAGCTTTGAACTTAAAGTGATACACCTGCTTCTGCCTCCTGAGTGGTTGGGATTAAATGCCTGCTTCACCACGTCCTGCTAACTTCATTTATTTCAACAAAATATTTAGCAATAGCCTACAATGTGCCAGATTCTGTTTGAGGAGGAGGATGACTTCTCCTCTGTTGCACTGGCATCCTAGGAGGAAAAGAAGAATTAAAGAAGCCCTGGTGAATGGTGATGCCTGCTTCAGAGAAAAGAACAGAAGGCGGCAGGAAGCATGGCTATGATTCCTAGGGTGGTTTCGCACCCCAACAGTGCTGGTTTCCCACTTCCTCAGGCACGCCACGGTTCATATTCCGAGGAGAGAGGGCCTTAAAGGTCTGAGAACCCACCTTGCAAATTATTCTTCCCTGGGCTCCTGCTCTTGGCACTGTGACATAGACAAAGCAAGTGTCACACTTTCTCCCAAGAGCTTAAGATCTGGTGTCTGACATCTGACAGACAGGTAAGCTTGCCTCATGGCGCCTTGGAGTCACCAAGTTCCACTGAGTCATCGCTGCAGAGGGCAGGCATGAAGTGTGATCATGGACAACTTATAGATGGGGAGCCTGGGGCCTACAGATCCATACTGATGAGTCAACTCCAGAGACCAGAAGCAGAACGCAAAGCTCCCCTAGAATGTTCTGCTACCATTGGCTAATTTAAAGCTAACAGCTGGCTCTGTGCCCTCCCCCTTGAGTTTGACCATGAGCTGGTAGGCCAGGCAGGGAAGGGCCAGTTACCTAGTGAGGAGCTCAGGCCTGCAGACAGTACCCACCCTTCTCTGGCCCATCACCCTAGACTGGGGTTCCAGAGGAGGATGCGGGGTGCATGTCTGAAGGCTTCAGATGTACAGTGATGTTGGCGCTCTGCCCTCAGTGACCTGTGACTCGCTCAGCTTCTGCCCAGTGGATCTCATCAACTATGGTGGTAGTCTGGAATATCGAGGAGATGGGGAGACAGCCCTGGCACCATCTTCCTCCAACTCCCCACTGCAGCATGTTTCTGTGTGTCAGGAAGGCCCCTAAGACTTCCATAATTCATCTCCCACCCCCCACAAAAAGGTACCCTTTAAAGTTTACCTGATTGAGCTGAAAACAGGCATATTCCAGAGGGTTTGAGAAATTTACTTCTCCATGTAACTTTATTCGGTTTTTTTTTTTTTTTTTTTTTTTTTTTTTTTTTTTTTTTCCCGAGACAGGGTTTCTCTGTAGCTTTGGAGCCTGTCCTGGAACTAGCTCTTGTAGACCAGGCTGGTCTCGAACTCACAGAGATCCGCCTGCTTCTGCCTCCCGAATGCTGGGATTAAAGGCCTGCGCCACCACCGCCTGGCCTTTATTTGTATTTTTGAGACAAGGTTTCTCAGTGTAGTCCTAGCTGTCTTGGAACTCACTCTGCACAGCAGGCTGGCTTTAAACTTAAGAGATTCACCCCCTGACAGCCCCAGTGCTGGGATTAAAGCAATACCACCACACCCAGCTCCTTGTAACTCTTTATTTTTAGTTTGGTTTTTCGAGACAGGGTTTCTCTGTAGTTTTTCTGGAGCTGTCCTGGAACTAGCTCTTATAGAACAGGCTGGCCTCGAACTCGCAGAGATCCGCCTGCCTCTGCCTCCTGAGTGCTGGGATTAAAGGTGTGCGCCACCACCACCCGGCTGAATTTTTAAAAAAGATTTGTAAATAGCCAGGCATAGTGGTACACAACTTTAATCCCAATACTTAGGAAGCAGAGACTGGAAGATCTCTCAGTTTGACGCCAGCCCGGTCTATACAGTGAGTTCCAGGACAGCCAGAGCAATCTGTCTCAAAGAGATTTGTACATACTTAAATTTTTTTTTTTTTCGAGACAGGGTTTCTCTGAGGTTTTGGAGCCTGTCCTTGAACTAGCTCTTATAGACCAGGCTGGTCTCG
>NW_026069400.1:4783-7849 GCF_014885135.2 Alexandromys fortis
AAAAAAAAAAAAAAAAAAAAAAACAAAAAAAAAACAACAAGGGGCGCAAGATG
Source organism: Alexandromys fortis (assembly GCF_014885135.2). Taxonomy (NCBI): domain Eukaryota; kingdom Metazoa; phylum Chordata; class Mammalia; order Rodentia; family Cricetidae; genus Alexandromys; species Alexandromys fortis. The sequence goes on from NW_026069400.1 coordinate 4,837, forward strand.
GCTTGGCGAATAAAGATGCCTTCCACCAACCCGATGAGCCGACCCAAGAGAACGGGCTCCTTCCTTCGAGGCCTCTGATTTCCATGTGTGCTATGCTGCATCTGCACACACAACAAAAGCAAAGATGTAGAAGAAGAAGCATAGCAATAACACAAGGAGTCCCATCTGGCTGGGCCTTCAGTCTGTAATTCCAGCCCGAGAATGAGGATCACAAGCTGAAGGCTAGCCTGCACAATTTAGGAAGACCGAGTTTCAAAAGAAAATGAGAAAAAGGGTTGGGGAACTAAAAAAAAATTCATAATAGGGTTTTCAAAAAATTTTTTTTCTCCTCTACCGCATCTTTTCTGCCAGGTCATTATTCCCTAAACACAACTATACTGTAACAACTGTTTACACAGCAATTAAGTATTAGGCATTCAAAATAATCTTGAAATAATTCAAATAATACCTGGAGGATGGGAGTTCTAAGGCAACACCACCATTATAGGACTTGAATATCCTTGCATTTTGCTATCTGCTAGAGAAACCTCAGGACAACATAATGTGCTTAGCACTAGTAGGTGGCAGGAAATAAGATACCCAAGCAGATTCTAGGAGCCAGATGTTAGAGAGGCGGAGGCTAGCAGGATAAAACGCAGAGGGGAGGAACCAGCAGGTGCAAAGGCCTGCAGGAGACAAGAATGTTTAGTCAAAGGACTCCAAATACATAGAGCAACGAGGTCAGGCTAAGAGGGGCTATGGCTGCGGAAATAGCCACGCCGTCCTTCACAGGTGACTCTCCCCTGAACCTTAAACTTGGAAGAAATCAAAAGGGTAGGGTTGTGGTAGTGGTACCCAGAACGTCAGTTTCATTTGAATAGCATCATTAGATGAACCCCTTTCTAACCCAGGCTCAAACAGTACCCATGAGACAAGTGTTTCTACAGCTTCCATTGTACAGGTGAGCAAACAGACTAGCCAGCGCCTTGTATCTTGAGGGTTACAGTGTTCCTTTATGTAAATGCTTTTTCGTTCTAGCCGTGCCTTCGAATTGAAATAAGACACAGAAAAGCTTCGTTTCCTTGCTTTCTCTTTTAATAGAGCCACTTAGACATGAGGCATTATGAATTTGCTGGACTTGTGGCTCCCTCCAGTTCCGCCTGGACTGTTCAGGAAACCTAGGAAGGGACAATGGTTATTGCCTAAAGGGCAAGTGGCTTCACAAAATTCCCCATGTCTATTCTGGTTCTCCCTATGGGGCTGCTCTTAGATACCATCTTCTGCCAAATAGAGTTTGCTTCTCAGAAGCTGTAAGAAGTGGGAGGTTAGGGAAAAAAAAAAAAAAAAAAAAAAAACCTGCATCAACCACTGCAAAATCCCCCAGCAGCCTGAGCACAAAGGGTTTGAGTTCTGAACAAAGGGCTGGGTGAGACTGGAAAGTAGATGCTGACACATGCTCTCTCCAGCTGTGAACTGGGGGTCTGAGGGCTGCGGCAAAGGTCATCTGTCTCCACATCTCTGGGCAGGAAATGCAATTCAATCCTTCCAGTGACTGATCACTTTGCAAGATTAATGGAAATGTCTCCATGGCTCTGTTCTGACAGCACAAAAAGTGAATCAAACTTCTCCCCTGGCCGCCTACTCAGCGAGGTCAGCTGATTCCTTGTCTTTAAAAGTTCAAAACTTTCCTCCAGGAAGTCTTCCCTGATGTTCCTTTGATAGAAGAGATCTGCCTCCAGGGTTGGACCGAAGTCAGCACCTGGAGGTGGGCGGGCTTTCTGAGGCTCCTCTGTCTTTGCTTCATCTTTCAAAATAAAAGACACGCAAAGGGTTAACTGCCAGCCTTCTTGTCCGTCCCTCAAGGACTGTCAACCAGTGACAACCGAGCATGATGAAGTAATGCATGCCTTTTTATTCCCATTGGCTACCATACATGTCCATCAATCCCAAGATACAACTTTTGAAAGAATCTTTGAACTTTTATGGCTCGCTTCACAGCATTAACCCTTTAACTCACCTGTGGCCTCCAGGGTTCTTCCCATCCTTACACAGAAAGGGAAACAGGACGAAAAGCAGGATTCTATGGAGCACATTAAACTTTCCCCCATGGGTCAGGCCTGAGAGTCTCTGGACAGTTTTGTTTTTTCCTTTTTGACTTCAATCCACAAGGGACTGAGGACTAAAAAACAAAATAAACAACCATTTTAACAGAAACAGCTCGGTCTGCTGATATAGTAAAGCAAAGTAGATTTTAAATTCTAAAAGGGATACAAAGTAGAATAAAACTTGTCTTAGGATTTGCCAGTGCTGGCTCTTGCACACACAAGGTTTTATTGTGTTTAATTTCTCTTCCTGCTCCCTTCTATCCCCTGGCATGCTGTGGACTGAACCCAGAGGCTCTACATGCCAGCAAGCGCTCTCTCTATTCCTGAGCTACACCGCTAATGTGGCATCCGTTTCTGAGGTTGTGCACCTCCATGGTACAGAGATGGGAAGTCACTACAGCGCCTAGAACCAAATTCAATCCTTCAGATCTGTATCAGGCAGTATTCATATGTACCGAAGAATAACTACTTTACTCATTTTTCTTCGCCTATTGTTGTGTCTTTCCAAAGAAAATTCAATGTATATAAATGGTTACATACAGCCAGACTGTGGTGGCACACGCCTTTAATCCAAACTCTTGGGCAGCAGAGGCAGGGGGATCTCTGAGTTGGAGGTTCCACACAGTGGGTTCCAGGATATCCAGGGCTACACAGAGAAACCCTGTCTTGTTAAAACAAAGAATAAGTATTGATCTTCTTTGATTTACCCAAGTAGTGGTCAACATTTAGTATTCTGTATCTTATTTTTACTTAAGGATATCATTAAGTCATTCCATGTAAACATATATTTTCTTCTATTCAATGCTGACCATCAAACCAAGAGCCTCGATTTAATTTTTTTTTTTTTTTTTTGGTTTTTCGAGACAGGGTTTCTCTGTAGCTTTGGTGCCTGTCCTGGAACTAGCTCTTGTAGACCAGGCTGGCCTCGA
>NW_026069401.1:0-1482 GCF_014885135.2 Alexandromys fortis
CTAACCCTTAACCCTAACCCTAACACTAACCATAACCCTAAACACTAACCCTAACCCTAACAATCACCCTCACCCTCATTCTCCCCTAAACCTCACCCTCACCCTCACAGTAACTCTAACTGTAAACCTAACCCTAACCCTAACCCTAAACCTAACCCTAAGACTAACCCCAAACACTATCTCTAACAATAACCCTAAACATAAAACTATCACTAAACTTAACCCTAACCCTCACACTCATTCTCACCTTCGCTCTCACCCTCAACGTATCCCTAAGCCAAATCATAACCCTAAGCCTAACTCTAACCCTAAACTTTAACCCTAACCCCAACACTAACACTCACCCTCACCCTCACCCTCACCGTAACTCTAACCCTAACCCTAACACTAACCCTAAACAGTATCCCTAACACTAACCCTCACCCTCTCCCTCATTCTCACCCTAAACCTCACCCTCACACTCACAGTAACTCTAACCCTAACAATAATCCTAACCCAAACTCTAACCCTAACCCTAAACACTTAACCTAACCCTAACCATCATCCTCATTCTCACCCTAAACCTCACCCTCACCCTCACAGTAACTCTAATTCTAACCCTAATCCTAACCCTAACCCTAACACTAAACCTAACCCTAACACTAACTCAAAACCCAAACTCTAACCCTAACACTAACTATAAAACTAACACTCTACCTAACACTACACCTCACACTCATTCTCACACTCGCCATCACCCTCAACGTATCCCTAACCCTAACCATAACCCTAACCCTAAACCTAACCCTAAATCTAACCATAAACATAACCCTAAAACTCACAATCATTCTCACCCTCACCCTTACCCACAAGGTAAAACTAACCCTAACCTAACCCTAACGCTAACCCTAAACCTTAACCCTAACCCTAACCCTAAACAGTATCCCTAACCCTAACACTCACGCTCACCCTCATTCTCACCATAAACCTCACCCTCACCCTCACAGTAACTCTAACCCTAACCCTATTCCAAACCCTAACTCTAACCCAAAACCCTAACCCTAACGCTAACCCTAAACACTAAACCTAACCCTAACCATCACCCTCATTCTCACCCTAAACCTACACTCACCCTCACAGTAACTCTAATTCTAACCCTAATCCTAACCCTAACCCCTAACCCTAACCCTAACCCTAACCCTAACCCTAACACTAACCCTAAAACCTAACCCTAACCCTAAAGCTAACCCTAACCCTATCCTTAACCCTAATCATAACCCTAACCCTAACTCTAACCCTAAATATAACCCTCAACCTAACCCTATACCTCACAATCATTCTCAACCTCACCCTCACCCACACCGTAAAACTAACACTAACACTAACCCTAACCCTAACCCTAACCCTTAACCCTAACCCTAACACTAACCATAACCCTAAACACTAACCCTAACCCTAACACTCACCCTCACCCTCATTCTCACCCTAAACCTCACCCTCACA
>NW_026069401.1:4787-5834 GCF_014885135.2 Alexandromys fortis
CCCTAACTCTAACCCTAAACCTAACCCTAACACTAACCCCAAACCCTAACTCTAACCCTAACCGTAATCATAAAACTAATACTAAACCTAACCCTAACCCTCACACTCATTCTCACCCTCGCCCTCAACCTCACAGTATCCCTAACCCTAATCATAACCCTAACCCTAACCCTAACCCTAAACTTTAACCCTAACCACAACACTAACACTCACCCTCACCGTAACTCTAACTCTAACCCTAACCCTAAGCCTAACCCTAAATCTAACCCTAAACCTAACACTGTACCTCACAATCATTCTCACCCTCACCCTCACCCACACCGTAACACTAACCGTAACCTAACCCTAACCCTAACCCTAAACCCTAACACTAAACCTAACCTTAAACAGTATCCCTAACCGTAACCCTCACCATAAACACTAAACCTAACCCTAACCATCACCCTCATTCTCACCCTAAACCTCACCCTCACTCTCACAGTAACTCTAACTCTAACCCTTATCCAAACCCTAAACCCTAACCATAACACTAACACTAAACCCTAACCCTAAACCTAATCCTAAACCTAACCCTAACCCTAACCCCAAATCCTAATTAAACCCTAACCCCACCCCCAAACCCTAACCGTAACACTCACACTCATTCTTACCCTCACCCTCGCACTCACACTCACCCTAATCCTAACCATAACCCTAACCCTAATTCTAACCCTATCCCTAATCCTAACCCTAAACCCTAACCCTAACCCTAACACTAAACCTCACACTCATCCTCATTCTCACCATAAACTTCACCCTCACCCTCATAGTAACTCTATCTCTAAGACTAACCCCAACACTAACCCTAACCCTAACCCTAACCCCTTACTCTAACCCTAACACTAACCCTAAACCCTAACCCTAACCCTAACCCTAAACACTAAACCTAATCGTAAAACTCATCCTCACTCTCATTCTCACCCTATACCTCACCCTCATTCTCACAGTAACTCTAACTGTAAAACTAACCCTAACAATAACCCTAACCCTAACCCTAAACCCTAACCC
>NW_026069402.1:0-7811 GCF_014885135.2 Alexandromys fortis
TAGAACACGGATGCCATTTGATCATTGTCCAAGGAATGACTAGAACTGGGCTGTAGATACATGAAGATTAAAGTTCCATAGAATATAGACACAGCAGTGAGGTGGGATGCACAAGTAGAGAAGGCTTTCTTCCGTCCTTCTGCTGAACGCATCATCAGGATAGCAATGAATATGAAAGCATAGGAGGTCAAGATAACTATCAGAGCAAAAAAGACATTGAATGAAGATAAGATAAAAAGAACAATCTCATTCACATAGATATCAGAACAAGAAAGTGCCAGGATCGGAGGGATATCACAGAAAAAATGATGGACCGTATTAGAATGGCAGAAAGAGAGGGAGAAGGTGAATCCAGTATGTACAGCAGACTCAAACAAGCCCCAGGCATAGCAGCCAATCACCATGTGAGTACACACACTAGACGTCATGGTAGTGGTATAATGTAAGGGCTTGCAAACTGCAGCATGTCTGTCAAAAGCCATGACAGCAAGTAAGAAACAGTCTACACTCGCAAAAGACACAAAGAAGAACATTTGAGCAACACATCCCCCATAGGAGATAACTTTATCCCCTGTGAGAAGCCCAGCCATCACCTTTGGAGTCACAGCAGAGGAGTAAACACAGTCTGCCAGAGAGAGGTTACTGAGGAAAAGGTACATGGGAGTGTGGAGACGTGAGTCCAGCCAGATCAACACAAGCATGCCCAAGTTCCCGATCAGTGTGACGAGATAGATGAGGGTGAATGTTGTAAATAGGGGGACTTCCAGATCCGGGTTGTCAGTTAGTCCCAAGAGTATAAATGTACTCAGTCTACTGCTGTTTGCCACATACAACATTTCGATATTGTATTTTACCTGTCAAAATCATAAAAGGACACGAACAGGTTGATGAGTATGTCTTTCTCAGAGTGCATGAGACACTGGGTTCAATGCTCAGTGATCCCCACAAGTAAGCACATGATAAAACATGAGAACACAGTGTAAAGAGTTGTGGATTTATATTGCTCAAAATACTACTTAATGTATAGTTAAAAGAAAATGAATAATCACTATAGCATTCTAAATATATATGATGTTACTAATAACAGCAATAATGTATGCATGTGTTATTGGAATATAGAGAATGAGAAAGAGAAAAAAATTGTTTGAAACTTATCACTCAAACAGTTCATGTAGGTAACTGTCTAACTTTCATTGAAATTTCCTTAGGCAAAGTAAAACTTTCACAAATATTAAATACTAGCAAGGATGGTCTTTCCAAAGTAAAAACAAAGAGAAATTTTCAAATGCTATCTTGTGCTACAGCATAATCTGTTAAAGTTTAGGTTTGACCACTTACCTTGTTCAACTACATAATCTCATTATAAAATAGCCTCCATAGTTTTCAAAGTCCATGGTAAATAACTGCTGTAAATATGATAAATCCTTCAGCAAACAAATATTTAACACCAGAATAATTCAGATTTGGGTTTAGTACTCTCTTGCTCCACATGTAACCCATGAGCATACAGTTAATGCTCTCTTCAACATATAACCTCAACGCATTCCTCAGTCACTACCTCCAGGAGAGCTGCTTCCATTTGGGTCATAGTGGAAAGAACCAGGACTTCAAATTAGTCCCTAGGACAGATGGGATAAAGAAACCACATATCATATTCAAATATCTGATCTTAAAGATGGTGGGTCTGACAAATAAGTCTTCAAATTTTGTCTTTTCACATAGAGAGCACATCTTGCTCAGACTACATGTTTTAATTGTTTGTTACTTATCTTACAATTTCACACATGTATTATATCAGTCATTCCTGTTACTCTCTCCTGTCACCATTTCTCAACTTCTTTTTTTTTCTTTTTCTCAACTTCTTTTAACAGTGCTCAACCCCTCTTCCTCTCTAATGGTGTCTTTCCCAAATTCATGACTTTTAATTTTGTTCTGTGACCCAGGCCATCTGAGTGACCATAGGATTTGGACTATACATCATAACATACTGGGGTTAATGAAGGATACACACTGAAGGCAATATCTAATCCCTTTTCTGAATCTAGCAGTAACAATGAGGGATAGTGTCCCATAAACCCTTCTTCATTCATGACTGTTACTGAGTCCATTCTTTGTAACTCTAAACATAACACTAGCAACAATCTTCTTTGGGCCAGACACTGTTGTCCTAAGTCTTATAGATTCACACTATAAACATTCTAAATTTAAGCGTGAGAACCTAAACAATAAATTCTTTGGTTATGATGCTAATTCTCTGTGAGTCATTATACTTAGAATAGAACTAAACATATAAGAGAATGCCATTATACCTGGGAAGCAAAAATAAGAAGATTGTGAGTTCAGTCCAATCTGGATGACAGAGTGAGTTCAAGGCCAGCCAGAGTAACTCAGCAAGACTCTGTCTAAAAATAAAAAACACTTAAAAGTAAATAAGAACAATGGGTGGGAGCAGAACATCCCAATAAGGAGTTTATCTGCCACGAACAGGATCCTGGGTTAATGGCCCAGTACCACAAAACAACAGAGATTGAAAACATAAAATAGAGAAAGGACAGAATAAAGGTACAGAATGACCCAAGAAGTATAGAAATATAAGTCAATCTGAGATAGCAAAAGTGCCTAAGCTGTACTCTCTATGAATTTGCCTAATGTGAGTGTTTGAGAATTTAGCTATGACAGGTTTTTCATGGTATTTTATGAATTAAAAGTCATAATTCATTAGTGGATGGTAAAATTAAATGATGAACTGAACCAACAATTTAAAAAATTCTGTTAAATATCGTGTATAGTATTACTAATGGTTTCCTTCTTGCTTGGTTGGTTTTGTTTTGTTTAGTCTTGTTTTGTTTAGTTTTGTTTTTTTGAGACAGGATTTATCTGTGTAACAGTCCTGGCTATCCTGGAGCTCACTTTGTAGACCTTGAACTGGCCTTGAACTCACAGAGATCCACCTGCCTCTGACTCCTGAGTGCTGGGATTAAAAGCATGCACCAACACAACCTGGACAGTAATGGTTTCTAACACAGGTGACAGGTGTTTTATGCCGCTGTTCAGCTTAATGCTTGCAAATATTAACTTATTTAAGACAAAAGGAATAGAAGGATAAACCTAAAAGGTGAGGGAAAGTGGGAGTCCGTGGGAGCTTTACTTATTCCATGAATGTATTTGTGTTGGTGTACCTGGATGTGTGTGTGTATGTGTGTGTGTGTGTGTGTAGATGTGTGTTTTCTGTGTCCCAATATAAACTGTACTTCTACCTAGGAATTCCATATCACAGAATGCTTGATCATGGACCCATAAAAAATCCATTTAAGTACTGTAATAATGTTGCTTTAGAAACATATGCTAAATGGCGCAACAAAGAGGAATGTGGTTGTTTATAGATAGACTTCATTAAGTCCTTCATTTGTTTGCTTAGTGTGTCAAAACTCACTTATTGAGCACACTCCACGTCAAAAACACTATCTTAAAATGGATTTCAAAATATGATAATGATGCCATCTTCTATTCAATAGGAGAATAGTTATCCCTGTGCCTTTGCACAGCAGATATGCTGTTTCTGCAGTCTGAACAAAACATAGATTCAGCTAGAAACCTACCTTGTTCTTTAAGGGAGTTGGCACTGTGTCATTTGGGATCCAGGTGGAAGACCCTCTCAAAGAAGGAAAGCTTCTGATGAAGAAGTTATCTCCTAATGACTAGTTAAACAATGAAGTTCTCCAGAGACAGACAGATACAAGGAAAAGGTGATTATTTTGTAGTGGTTACAAAATTGTCTCTAACCTGTCACACAGGGATACTGTGAGAAAAAAAAATAAGAGGTCTCTGATTGCACTCTGTGAAGTGTCCCGCGACTCTAAGAGGAAAGAGTACACCATTGTGAACTGGATATCAATTTTAACTTGAGATTTGTTTGAGCTGGATGTTGTTGATGACTCATAATTATATGCAATTGTGAAATAAAACTTCACAAAATAGCAATTTTTTATATTTCAATAAATAAATAAGAAAATGCCTTTGGCACATAGGCTATTTCTTCTAAAATGATGTCATATAGATTCATGTTGGATACTAGACACCAATGTCTTGAATTCAAAGAACTTATACATGCACAAAGTCCATAGAGAAATTGAGGCCCAGGAGGACATCCACAGGTCTTCATTCTATTCAGCTAGAGAAGCTGTAATTAAATTGTCTACAGAGACATACCTACTTAAGCATTTTGAGGGAAAATAGTCATGCCTTACACTACCTGGAGCTTGTGTGTGTGTGTGTGTGTGTGTGTGTGTGTGTGTGTGTGTGTGTATGCTTTATTGTGTAGCTACATCATACAAATTAAATATTCCCTCTTAGAGGAAGTAGGGAACTTCATAAGATTCATAAAGCTAATGAAACTTATAAATGTGTGAGTTTACATGATTCTCAAAGCTTAGAAAGTTAGCAAATGCATGATTCCATAACTTCAGGTTGTATAAGCAGCTAGCAATAATATGGGGAAGAGAGACTTGCAGCTCTCTATAAGCTGTATTCAGCTGTTGTGTTTCATTTGTGCTAGTGTGGGATTCCAGGCATGCAGCTGCCTTTGAGGCTCTCATGACTCAACTACAAGTAATCTCTCATCATCCTCCTTTAAGGAGCTGCAATATACTCATTTGTTCTTCAAGGGAGATTTTTGATGGAATTAATTTTTGGTCTGTTCTTGGCACCCCACCCACTTCTCTCTTCAATGATTTTTTATTAATTTTTTACACCTCTTTTTTCTCCTTGCAGTTGCACCTCCAACCTCCCCTCTGCACCCCATCTACTCATTCTCATTTCCATTCAGAAAAGAGCAGACCACCCATGGATATCACCCAAACATGGCATATTAAGATGCAGTAAGACTAGGCACCTCTCCTTATATTTAGGCTGGACAAGCAATCTAGTACAAGGAATAGGATTCCAATAGCTGGTAAAAGAGTCAGAGAGTGCCCCTGCTCCCACTGTTAGGAGTCCCACAGAAGATCGAGCTACACAACTGTAACATACATGCAGAGAGCCTAGGGCAATCCCATGTGTTTTCTCTGGTTGGTTCAGTCTCTGTGACCCCTATGTTCCCAGGTTAGTTGATTCTGTGGGTTTTCATGTGGTGTCTTTGGCCCCTCTGGCTCCTAATGCTCTTTTCATCCTCTTCCACAGAATTCCCTAAATTCCATCAAATGTATGGCTCTAAGTCTCTGCATCAGTTGCTGGGTGAACCTCTCTAATGACAATTGGGCTATGGAGCCTTCTCTTAGATGAAAAGATGTCCATTCATGTCTCTCTAGGAAAAACAAATCATGCACCATGAGTCTACTTTTATTCAATTCAAAATATTTTTTTCATTACTTCTTTTAGCTCCATGATTTTAGTTTCAGAAAAAAAATCAAATTTGAAAATATGAATCCTTTCACACTGCTGGTGGGAATGTAAATTAGTGTGTCCACTATTGAACTCAGTCTGGATATTCTCTAAAAGACACTGAAAGGAAAACACCTTATGATCTTGATATGCTCCTTTTTGGTATAAATGTCCACAAAATAAGTCAGCTTGCTCTAAAGATACTTTCATAACCATGTTTATTGATGATATGTTCAAAATAGTTGAGTTATATTATTAGATGAATTACCAGTCAACAAATTAATAAACTATGATAGATCAATAATAATCATAGATAATAGGTAGCTACTAGATAGATAGATAGATAGATAGATAGATAGATAGATAGATAGATAGGTAGATAGATAGATAGATAGATAGATAGATAGATATAGATAGGATAGTGCATTGTTAAATTTTAAAGCAAGAGTAATTCACGTCATTTCTAAATTAAAATAGTGCAAGTGAAATAAAGCATTCTATCAATACATTTCTCTCATATGTGATATTTAGAAGTAAAAATATATATAAATAAAAGTGGAGAATTATATATAAATAAAATATAAAGTAGCTAATAATGAATAATGGTGTTAGTAAATATGATCCAAATATATTCAAGACATATACAGAGTCCTATTGAAAACAATCTACACATTCTGTAGACTTGTTCATAGAACTTCAGGTAAAGGAAATGCAAAATAGACTTGACTTACAGAGCAAGGGGTAGTAGGTTACTGTGGGCATTTTTTCTTTTTATAAATAAGGCTCTGGTATTAGCAGAACCTTCATTATAAAATAGCAGAAATGTCATAGCATACACAATAGTGCATCACCACCAGGCTATGGGAAGTTGCTGGGCAAAAAACTGGGATCTTGGGGGTGGGGAGGGTTGGGGGTAAGGGGAGAGGAGGAGAGAAAAGTGAGAAGGGGAGGATGGGGGGAACTTGGGGAAACAGGATGATTGGGATATAGGAGGGTTGGATAGGGGAGCAGGGAAGCACATATCTTAGTTAAGGGAGCCACCTTAGGGTTGGCAAGAGCCTCGAACCTAGAGTGGCTCCCAGATGCCCCAGGCAATGTCCCCAGTTAGTCCCTTGGGAAGCTGAGGATAGGGAACCTGAAATGACACTATCCTAAAGCCATACTGATGAATATCTTGCATATCACCATAGAACCTTCATCTGGCGATGGATGGAAATAGAGACAGAGACCCACACTGGAGCACCAGACTGAGCTTCCAAGGTCCCAATGAGGAGCAGAAGGAGGGAGAACATGAGCAAGGAAGTCAGGACCATGAGGGGTGCACCCACCCACTGAGACAGTGGGGCTGATCTATTGGGAGCTCACCAAGGCCAGCTGGACTGCGACTGAAAAAGGGATAAAACCGGACTCTCTGAACATGGCGAACAATGAGGGCTGATGAGAAGCCAAGGACAATGGCATGGGGTTTTGTTCCTACTTCATGTTCTGGCTTTGTGGGAGCCTAACCAGTTTGGATGTTCACCTTCCTAGACCTGGATGGAGTGGGGAGGACCTTGGATTTTCCACGGGGCAGGGAACCCTGACTTCTCTGTGGACTGGAGAGGGAGGAGGAGAAACGTGGGGGGAGGGGAAGAGGAGCAGGAGGAGGGGGAAAGAAATGGGAGGCTGGGAGGAGGCGGACATCTTTTTTTTTCTTTTCAATAAAAAAATTTTAAAAAAAAGACAATGATGGGGATATAGTGCAGCTGGTGAATGGCATTTCTAACATGCAGAAAGCTCTGGCACCACATAGAGCCTGGCTTGGTGACTCACACCTACAATCAGCACTGGATATGTAGGGAATACAGAAATTCAAGGTTAATGTTGGCTATATGGTGAATTGAGGCTAATCTTCATTACAGGAGACCATTGTAAAAAGGATAATCACAAAAAGTTAGGAAAAAATATTTTGGCTAAGTGTCAGTGAAACAGACTTTTTAAAAGAGTTTGCTGAAGTGTCATTTCTTATTGACTTGGAGGGAAGAAAGCAGAAAGATACATACACATTGGCATATCTGCAGTAATTCTGCTTTGAAACTTTGTGTTGTTAGCAAGTATCGATTACTACCAAGTGTCAGTAGAACACTTGTTCTTAAGTAAAAATAATCACCAAGAAAAAATACAATCCTTTAGAAAAATAGAATAAACCAAAATAATACCAGAAAATTTTATCAATTTTTTTAAAATAACTGTTGACAATAAAAACGTATAATCTAAAATTTAAAATAAAATTAGGAGCTTACCAAAGTCTTCATTTTCTCTACAACTTTCTTGAAAGCACTATGAACTTCTTTATTCCTTAAGCTATAGACAATTGGGTTCAACATGGGAACTACTATGGTGTAGAACACGGATGCCATTTGATCATTGTCCAAGGAATGACTAGAACTGGG
>NW_026069403.1:0-3170 GCF_014885135.2 Alexandromys fortis
CAGGCAGAACACTGTATATATAATATATAAATAAATCTTTTAAACAAAAAACAAATCACAGACCAATTTCCATGAACATACATGTAGAAATTTTAAATAAAATACCTCAAAACTCATTAAGAAAGACCAGCTACCATAACCAACTTGACTTCATCCCAGGATGTGTAGAAAATGAGGTAACAAGCCTTGAGCCTCATGCAAACACAGATAGAAATATGGGTTAAATTTAAATGTAAGAGCTAGTAATAAACCTGAGCTACTGCTTGAGCATTAATAATTAATATAAGCCTCTGAGTGATTATTTGGAAGTGGCTACAGGGCAGGGTGGGACAGAGAAACCTCCATTTACATTAGGCGAGGCAATAAAAATGAAATCTTAATATAATCCTCAAGTTAATTTTATCCCAAACCCCTGATCTCTTTCCCCCATTTCCTCTTTTCCCATCACTCCTCACAATTCCACCACACCCTAAAAGTGGGGTCACCAGCTAGTAACAAGAGGAAATGTATCGACTTATAGTGATTGTCCACATTTCAATTTTATGAATGAGGCAAGAGGTAAGGCCATGTGTCTTCTCTAAGCATTTCTTAGAAGTTCCATTTGGGATTTTTTTATTGTGAGGTTCAGACTGAACCCAGCACTCTACCACTGACCTAAACCCAAACCCTAGTCTTCTATGACATAACTGCTTAACTTTGCTGTTTACATTTTTTTAGAGCCCAGGTATTGTGCATTTTTATGTTAACTTGAAGATCTCTGTCCAATAAAGAAGATAGCCATAGAGAATATGGCTTATTTTCCTATTGCCATTAGCCAGTCTATGTCTAACCCAAAAAGCATTTTAACATCTTCTGTAAATGCCTGTAAATTCTCAGTTCTTCAAGATCATCTGAATCAATAAGAAGAAGGGAAAGGCCACATAAGCTGGAAGAGAAAATGGTGGAGGGAAAGGGGAAGAATTAAACGGGGAGGAATAGAGAGTGATTTGACCCAAACACAAAGACACACACATGGGATATTTAAAGTACGTAAGCCAGACTTGCCTGTTATACTAGTCATTAATTAATACATTTTTTTTTTTCTGACACAGGGTTTCTCTGTGTAAAAGCTCTGGCTGTCCTAGAACTCGCTTTGTAGACCAAGCTGGCCTCAAACTCACAGAGATCAGCCTGCCTCTGCCTCCTAAGTGCTGGGATTAAAAGCACATGCCATTACCACCTGGCCCAAGTTAATACATGTTAATACATCTTAGTATGTATTCATTTTATATTTACATGAGTTCTTTATTTTTCAGTTGCATTTGTATGTGTGTGTATGTGTGTGTGTATGTATGCACATGCAAGCACAAACATGCTTGTGTAGAAAAGTCAGAGGACAACTTGTAGGAATCTTTTCTCATCGCTATGTGAGTCTTGGATCATTAGACTCAGTGGCAGGCCCCTTCTCTCACTAACCCATCTCACCGCCCTCCTCTCACACACAATGGTCTAATTGTGTTGTCAGACAGGTCTGGAACTGCTGGGCTTAAACAGCCCCTCTTTAGTCTTCCAAGGATCTGGGATCACAGGTATGCATTATCATAGTCAACCTGAGTTTTATCCTTGTTCTTTTGTGACACAGTCTCACATAACCCAGGCTGGCCTTAAACTTACTCTGTAGTCAAGGCTGGTCTTGAACTCCTAATCCTTTTACCTCCACTTCCTGAATACTGGGATTACAGGTGTGTACCACCATACCCAGCTTGAGTTTCTCTCACGTGTGGAGATCAGAGGACAGCTGATGGCAGTCCGTTCTCTCCTGCCACTATATGTATTTTGGAGCTTGAGCTCGGGTAGTGAAACTTAATGAAAGATTCCTTTACACACTAAGCCATCTTAGACATGCCTTCCTAATTGCAATTTGAAACTTATTTATTTATTGGTTTTTCGGGTTTTTTTTTTTTTCCGAGACAGGGTTTCTCTGTGGCTTTGGAGCCTGTCCTGGAACTAGCTCTGTAGACCAGGCTGGTCTCGAACTCAGAGATCCACCTGCCTCTGCCTCCCTAGTGCTGGGATTAAAGGCGTGTGCCACCATCGCCCGGCCTATTTATTGGTTTTTCAAGACTGAATTTCTCTGTGCAGCCCTGGCTGTTCTGGAACTCACTCTGTAGACCAGGATGACCTTGACTTCAGAGACCTGCCTGCCTCTCCCTCCAGAGTGCTGGCTGGGATTAAAGGCGTGTGCCACCACTGCCTAGCAAATTTTATTTATTTTATAATTTGATAGGCACGACTGTTTTGCCTACCTGCATACATGTGCACCACATGTGTGTCTTGTATCCCTGAAGATCTAAAAAGGGCCTTGGATACCTTGGGACTGATGTAGATGGTTGGTTGTGAGCCACTGTATGGGTGCTGGGAATTGAACTCAGGTCCTCTGGAAAAAAAACACAGGTTCTCTTAACCACTGAGCCAAACCTCCTGCCCCACCACCCCTGTTTTGAGACAGCATCTCACCCTATCTCAGGCTGTCCTCAATCGTCCTCATATCTTAGCTTCCAAAGTGCTGGAAGCTGGAAACAAAAAGATCCAGCACCTCACCCCAAGATGAGGTGTCTCTGTGTAGCTCTGGCTGTCCTGGAACTTGCTCTGTAGACCAGGCTGGCCTCGAATTCACAGTGATCCACCTGCCTCTATGTCCAGAGTGCAAGGGTTAAAGGTGTGCGCCACCATGCCCAGCCTGCACTCTTAACATTTTCACCACAAGTAATGCAGGATGTTTATTGCTGCTGAAACAAAAAGTGGAAGGAAAAAGAAAACCTACCATCAGAGGGCAGTATTTGTTTTTCACTTATCCAAAGGCCCCTTCATTAGGCAGCAGAAGGATGTAAGCAATGTGTTCTATAACCTAAGCAATGTGCCTTAGTCAACCTCTGTGGTGAGCCTTGCTCAACCTCTAGGTGCCTTTTAACAGTTTTTTCGCGATGCGGGGATATCTGGATTTATTAGAGTCTTTCTTTATCCATCTGATCCATTTCAAGCCCTGACAAAATGCCAAGCGCTGTCCCCAGTAATCAAACAGCGAGGACAAGCAGCTCACATTTCAGTAAGGAGAAATGTCAATAAAAATATCAGATGGCCGTAAGTGCTGTGCAGATAGAGTGGGTGCCGTGAGGTCTGTCCTCCGCCAT
>NW_026069403.1:5756-7996 GCF_014885135.2 Alexandromys fortis
CTCCCTCCCTCCCTCCCTTCCTCCCTCCCCCACCCCTCTGTTGTTTGCTTCCCTCTCCCATTCCAGCTCCACACACGTGTATACAAATCTAATACTGACTTTTTAAAGGAGAAAGCCGCCCTGCCAGCAGGGTTGGAGTTGTGATCCCCTTGCCTTGAGTTCCCCTGAAGGCCTGACTGACTCCCACTCCTGCACCTGCTATGGTTGGCGGGACTTCTATAACTCAACTGCTTTTCCCCTTAATTAAACCCAATTAATCACTTTACTGCTTTGTTCAATCTTGAATCCATTCCCTGTTCTTCCACCTGCCCGTGTCCTGTAGGGCCTACTCATTTAAATTGCTCTTGGTTGGATTTTGTTTCTCTCCCAAGGCTTGGACTCTGATCATATCCCCTAATGACAGGAAGACAGGAACAGATCCAAGTTCACTAAAGGAGAATTAAAAAAAAAAAAAAAAGCTGCGGAACTTCAATTCCTGTGAGTAGGTGGGCGGCTTCCGGAACTTCCTGCAGGGCATAGTGAACACTGATGGCATAGGACAGGACAGGGAGGCGAGAGGATTTCGTTCAGTGGTTTCCACATTCCCACCTCTTCCCCATGCCTCCGGCCCTGTCCATGCAGTTCTAAATATTGCCACCAGGGGACAGTAGTGTTCTGGTGACTCACCATCTTAGCCTGCCAGGGTTGGGCTTTCTGTGAGATCCTTAGTAGGAATTGCTGGTGCCTTACACGGAAGTTACTTAGGAGTGGGCGAAGTGAGCAGTAGGTGACCTAGAAATTGGCGAATGGCAGAGGCAGCTCAGTCCGTGACTTGGAGCTCACTGGAAGTTATAACTGATCTCTGCAACCTCCCTCTTGCTAATTAAAGAAAACATCAGACCAGGTGGGCAGTGGAGGCTCACACCTTTAATCCCAGAACTTGGGAGGCAGAGTTAGGCAAGTCAGGACAGTCAGAGCTGTTGTTACATAGGGAGACCCTGCCTTAAAAAACTAGAAAAAAAATTAAAAAATAAATTAAAAAATTAGACAATGTTACTGTAATTTTTCCTGTTCTTTTCCCCGTTTACTCTTATTTATGTGTTTGTGTCCATGTGTGTGAGGTGTAGGACATCAAATCTCCTGAAACTGGAGTTGCAGGTGATTGTGGACTGACACGTGTGGGTGCTAGGAACTGAACCCAGTCCTCTGCAGGAGCAGCAAGTACTCTGAGCCACCGAGCCGTCTCTCTAGTTCTCCACACCGGTCCCCCTTTTAGAGAGAGTCCTGTGTACCCCCGGCTGGCCTCAAGCTCACCACGTAGCTGAAGATAACCATGCCCTTCTGAGCCTGCTGTCTCCCTCTGAAGTGCAGGGATTACAAGCGTGCAGCACCTGGGATAGTAGTTTTATCTGGTGCTCCAATGGAGCGCAGGGCTTCACACATGCTAGGTGAGGACCCTACCAAAGGAACCAGATCCCAGCCAAGGTTTTGTCATCTCCAGTCCTTCCTGCCGTGTACTGAACTGCAAAGAGAGAGGCTTGGCCACGTCCACTAACCTTGACGTTATGTCTTCCGCTGAGAAATCAAGCCATTGCCAAGCAGGGTCACAGGCCTGTGGCACCCATGCCGTAGACTGAAGGGCATTCTAGCTTCTAACCGGTCCTGATGACCAGAAAGACTTGACAAGATGGCAGCCGCCTCCTTGTGGGAGAACAGGGTGCTGGAAGGACAGAGACCCAAGGCCTCATAAACCCACAACGCATGTTTTAAGATGATTTCTCTCTGTACCTTATAATAAACATTGTACACATGTGACCAAATTTGGGCTATTTCCTTTCTTTGTGGCATCGAGGTAGGGTCAGTAGACCCTAGTACCTGTAATTTGCCTTAGGCTGTTTCACGATATCTCGTTCACACCTGTTTCAGCAAAAATCTCCCTAGCATACATATTTTCCAGGAGAGTAAGGTCTTCATGCCCTAGTAGAGGAAACCTCCCCCCTTTCCCTGACTGTCCTGGAACTCACTCTAGTGACAAGACTGGCCTTGAACTCACAGAGATCCTCCTGTCTCTGCAGGAATTAAAGGCACTAACACAGCCTGGCTGAAGGACCATTCTCTACAGCACGTGTTATACACAAGCTGTGTTCAATAATGGACAAGCCCTGCAGCAAATTTTCCTAAGGTAGATTGTAACATTTAGCTAATCCTTTCTTTCTTTCTTTCTTTCTTTCTTTCTTTCTTTCTTTCTTTCTTTCTTTCTT
>NW_026069404.1:0-1501 GCF_014885135.2 Alexandromys fortis
GAGTAGCAGGGACTGAGTGTCTGTGAGGGGCATAAAGAAATTGGTCTCAAGCAAGCTCATCAGTCAACTGTAGGCTCAGAGGTAATGGCTTGTTGAACATGGATGGGCTTTTGAACTCCTACTGCATATACAGTACTAAACCATGAAATGGCTCACAATTTTGAGAGCAGTTTTTTCTTACAACTCTCTGCATTAGAGCCTTTGATGGACAATTGTTCCTGTCCTTGTTTGTGACATAGATCAGTGTGAAAAATGAATAGAACTCCATCCATCCATCCATGCATCCATGCATCCATGCATGCAAGCATCCATCCATCCATGCATCCATCCATGCATCCATCCATCCATCCATGCATGCATGCATCCATCAATCCATCCACTATCCATTCATCATCCACTATCCATTCATCCATCCTTCCATCCATGCATCCATCCATCCATCCTTCCATCCATGCATCCATCCATCCATTCTTCCATCCATCCATCCATCCATGCATCCATCCATCCATCAATCCATCCACCATCCATCCATCATCCACTATCCATTCATCCATCCTTCCATCCATGCATCCATCCATCCATCCATCCATTCTTCCATCTATCCTTTCATCCATCCATCCACCTATCCATCCTTTCATCCATCCATCCATCCATCCTTTCATCCATCATCCATCCATCCTTTCATCCATCCATCCATCCTTTCATCCATCCATCCATCCATCCATCATTAACTATCCATTCATCCATCCTTCCATCCATGCATTCATCCATCCATTCTTCCATCTATCCTTTCATCCATCCTTCCATGCATCCATCCATTCATCCTTCCATCCATCCATCCTTTCATCCATCCATCCATCCATCCTTTCATCCATCCATCCATCCATCCTCCATTTCCTTCACAGACCATGTCCATTTACTAAATAATGGTCATATATGCAAATTATGACTTTTGATGCCTGGTAGATAGCTTGTCTTCAATATTTATAGATAAAAGAAAAAGCCTTCTCATTGTAACAAAGGTAGGGATGTGGAAAGCACAAACCTATATAAAGTGATCAGTGAACTGCTGGGTTCTGGGCACAGAACACAAACGTTCCCAACATTGAGAATAGCTAGTTCTGTAACATGCTGAACAATAATCGAGAATTTGGGGTGGTAGTTAAATACATGGGGCTGTGCGACGGCCATGTTACTTAATCTTCAGTGACTCTCAGCGAGAGGAGTAAACTCTCCAACTTGCTGTCAAGACTCAGATAGTTAACTGCTTATTGAAACCTTTTCCTTGGCAGGGTCTTAACAGACCTATACATAGTCAGCCTTCTCTCTGGACACACACTTAACTTATGCTCTCTAGTGCTTCAGGTAACTCTCACCGACTTCACGGCCACTCCCCTGCTAGTCCTCTGGGGCCCAAAATGGACCTCTCTGAGAAAAACCTGAGCAATCTCTATGCCAGAAACATCTTGGCTAGAGAACCATGACATAATCAAAGAGAAGG
>NW_026069404.1:2793-7994 GCF_014885135.2 Alexandromys fortis
GTTATTACAGGGGAATTGTTAACAGTGTATTCTATTTACTTTCACCTCAAATTCCTCTCTAGAAAATTCTTACTATTTCACTGATATTTACTTTCTACTATTTCATTGATATTTACTTCTTACTATTTCATTGATATTTATTTCTTGCTATTTCATTGATGTTTGGTTTGTGTCTTTGTAAACTCTTGGGTTCAAGAATCAGAATCTTAATTCAAAGTCTTTTTTAGAAAAAAAATCCTCGCTCCAAGTGTTATAGACCTAGAAAACACTAAGAGATCATAGCCTCGGTTTAAATTGAAATAGGCTAAATTTTTCTTTGAAGCTGCAGCTGTTTTCAGTTCTCAAGCCTGAATTTGGAGCTGAGACACAGATAATGAGGGAGGGCTGCTTTTAAAGGCAAAGACCACAATGTCCTTGTAAAGTGAGTTTTCTCAGGTGTGAGAGAACTTCTCGGGTCTCTTCAATCCTAGGGTTCCTGGTATTGTCTTCACAGCCTCAGAATGCTCTCAGTGCTGACCTCTAGATAGAGTTTCTCTACCCATCACATTCCCCACTGGCTCTAGATCATATGTATAAAATCATTGATTCATGTTGAGGTATGGACTAAGGACAAATCCTGAGCCTATGCGGCTTATATTCTAACAGAGTTGATTTTATTATGAGAGACAATAATACGAGAGAAAATAAACATCTGTGTTACCCAGGTTAAATCTGGTAACCATGGAAGAAACCATTCACTCAGATCTCAGCCTCCATCTTGAGAAGCCCCATTCCAAGGAGTCTTTTTTCAACATGTACTTGTGATACTAAACCAGTCTAGAGGCCAGCATGGGCCCTGGTGTGTCAACAGGCACCACAGGTAGCCATTTGTCTCTTTGTCGGAGAAAGGGAAAGTGGCTACTCTTGATAGAAGTGAACTAGTTTACATCAACCTAATATTTCAGCCTTTCGTTGAGGATTAGGGGTGATGTAATCTCTTTAGTAAATTTATTCTCTGCTGAAAGGAGGACATCATTGTCAGGGACAAAGAAGGTTGGAATGTTGGTCAAGGCTAGGAGGAGTTTTAGGCAATGGGGGGGGGCTGGAGATGCAGATAGAATGTAAGGCATTGATTGATGAAATCAGCAATGAACGGCTCACTATCTTGGAAAGACACTTGAGGTATTCATCATATCTGTCATGTTGGCTTCATGATGGTCAGCAGCATGATCAGCTCTCACAAGTGTACTGTGGATGGGAACAGTGGAGCCTATACGATTTTGTGTGTATCACTAGGATAGTGTAGCAAAACACCCAGTATTTCTGCTTCTAGATATATACTCAAAACAATTGTTTCTTTTAGGCTACCTGGTATATTTATATTTATTTTTCTTATAAATATATTCATATGCTGATATACGTTGATGTTTTCCAACTTATTAGAAAAACAAAGAAATAACTAATGCTTTTATTTTTTGGATTTTTCGAGACAGGGTTTCTCCGTAGTTTTTGATTCCTGTCCTGGAACTAGCTCTTGTAGACCAGGCTGGCCTCAAACTCACAGAGATCAGCCTGCCTCTGCCTCCCATATGCTGGGATTAAAGGCGTGCGCCACCACCGCCCGACCTAACTAATGCTTTTTTATTTAAAGGTTTTTTTTTTTCATTTTACATATCAACAACAGTTGTTTCTCACCCCTTCCTTCTTGCTCCCCCACATCACCTCTCTTCCACCCTCCACACCTTAGAGAGGGTAAGGCCTCCCATGGGGCATCAACAAAGTCTACTGTACTGGTTGAAGTACCACCAAACCCATCGTCTCACTGCCAGTGGTCCCACAGACTGCCCAAACCACACAACTGTCACCCACATATAGAGGTAGTAGTTTGGTCCTATGCAGGTTCCCCAGCTCTCAGTTGAGAGTCATTGAGCTACCACTAACTTGGGTCAGCTGTCTCTGTGACTTTGCCCATCACAATCCTGAGCCCTTTGCTCATATAATCCCTCCTTCCTCTCTTCAACTAGACTGGAGCTTGGCCCAGTGCTTAGCTATGGATATCTGCATATGTTTCCATTAGTTGCTGGATGAAGGGTTTATGATGATGATTAGGGTAGTCAGTAATCTGGTTACAGAGAAAGGCCAGTTCAGGCACCCTCTCCACTTTTGCTTGGAGTCTTAGCTGGGGTCATCCTTTTGGATTCGTGGAAATTTCCCTATAAGGCTTCTCCATAATCCCATAATGGCTCCCTCTATCAAGATATCTCTTTCCTTGCTCCCCATCTCTGTCCCTTTCCCAACTCGACCCTCCTGTCCTCTCATGTTGTCCTCCCACACCCCTCCCACTACATTCACTATTTCCATCCATGTACTTGCTAATTTGAAAATGTCACCTTTTTTTGTCATTGAATAAAACTCCACTTTGTCAATGTTCCACATTTCTTTCATCCACTTTTTGGTCGAGGGGCATCTCAGTTGTTTCCAGGCTGTGGCTACTCTGAATAATGCTGCTATGAAGATAGTTGAGCACATGTACTTGTGATTTGACTGTGCATCCTTTGGGTTTATTCCCAAGAGTGGTATTGCTGGGTCTTGAGGTAGGTTGATTCTCTAATTTCTGAGAAACCGCCATATTACTGTCCAAAGTGATTATACAAGTTTTCACTCCCACCAGTAATGGATGACTCTTCCCCTTACTCCACATCCTCTCCAGAATAAGCTGTCATCAGTGTTTCGCTCTTATTCATTCTGATAGGTTTAAGGAGGTATGTCAGAGTCATTTGGATTTGCATTTCCCTGATGATTAAGAATGTTGAGCAATTCCTAAAATGTCTTTCAGTCATTCAAGATTCTTCTCATGAGAGTTCTCTGTTTTGATCTGTATCTAGAGGAAGAATTGGGGGAGAAAGTAAGAGGTACTCAAAATTCTTGGTCACCGTCTCCAAGGACCCAGTAGTGGGGCTCAGCCACAGGCTGAATAACTCTGTAGAGCTCTTCACCTTCTGAATGCTCCATCCTGTGAAGTAGTCCACGAAATTCTCCAAACTTCCCACATCTACTCCCTTTCCAGAGACTTAATCAATCTGTAGTTGAGGTTTGGGGAAAAACAACACTGTAGTGTGAATTCTAATTAGTCTTAATAATAAAATCCTAGAGTCAGACTATGAGTAAATGCTGAAATATCAGAGAGACAAAGGAGTAAACCACAGTCACTTCTTACCTCGCCAACTTCTCAGCCTGAAAAGAGGTCGAGCTCCTGTCTCCTCCCGCCTTATATTCCTCTCTCTGCCAGGGCATATCACTTTCTGTCTCCACCTCCCTATCCCTGGAATTGAAGGCATGAGATCCAAATGCTGAGATCAAAGGTGTAAGCTCTGTTTCTCTTTTAGACTGGTTAAATCTCAAGTAGCCCAATGTGCTTTGAACTCTTGACCTTCCTGCTTCCTCCTCCCAAGTGCTGGGATTAAGGTCTGCATGGCCTCTATGGTTAACTAGGGCTGTCTCTGTACTCTGATCTTCAGGCAAGCTTTATTTGTTAAAGCACAAACAAAATATCACCACACAACTCAGATCACACAGGCCTGTATTTCACTTCAGACTTACATAGTGACAAGCTGGGTCAAAGAATGGACAAAAGCTAACATGCACATGATAAAAATCCAAGTACCAGATCCCTGAAACCCTGGGTATCAAGAAGGTTGGCTGTAGTTGGGAGCAGAGAGATGGGAGATTCTTGGGAGACAGTGAATTGTGAGAATTGAAGACTGACTTGGGATGAGCCCCTGATAACATTTCTGAAGAATCCTAGAATGAAGCGATGAGTGTCAGAATGTCCCTGAAGCCTTGACTGGCCAGTGACTGGGTGGTCATCCCAAGATGCCCTCCATTACATGAATTTTCCCATGTGAAGTGGACCCACATCTCGTTACATAGCACTTACCACCCATCTGAGATTGAGGATGAAATCAATAGAACGATGGACGAAACTTAGATGGAGTGTGGCTTTACCATGCTCAGGGTTGCTTCATCGTCATTCTTACTGGAAGGAGATGAGACACAAGCAAGAAATAGAGAGGTGAGCAAGGGGAGGGGAGGGCAGCGAAGGGTTGAGAATTGAGAAGTAAAGGGGGTTAGTGAAATGGATACCCATATCCCAGAAGCCCAGGTCATTGCCTTGATAAATTGAGCTTCTAATTTAAATAATGAGAAAATGCAGGTCCCTGTGGTCTTCAAGAAGGAATAAAATGATGAGTCATAACCAGGAATGTGAGCATTACTGTAGGTGAGTTAAAAGGGTAAAGATAATGTCTATTTAAGCATAGTGAAGTATTTTGTATGTCAAATGGATGCAGGTGGGAGGATATTAGTTGTATTACACAAGCTTCAATAAAGTTTGGCCAAATCTTACTTGATCAAATTGAGCATCAAATTCAATGATTCCCAAACAGGACCCTCAAAGGGTATCTTGGTATTAGAGAGAGGCATAAAAGAGGAGCACCATTTGTGTTCATCAAAAGGGACAGAGGTGAGTTTGAAGACTAAGAAGAAAAGAGACCTTAGAGGCTATGATCTGTTCTACCAATAGGGGGAAGCACACCACATCTCAGCATGTTCATTGGGGCAGCCAGGACTGTCTCTTGAAATGGCTTTTCTATATACTATCCAAGTATTTTATCCAAATGCCACAGACTTCGCTGAAGACCAGATACTTTTATAGAAAACAGTGGGATTCAAGTCTCAAGAGAACCACTTGGCCTTGGGAGTACCCACTAGTCCTTGATGCTATCAGCCCCCCCCCCCCCCCGCAAACCACCTCTGCTCTATGGTTATGTTCTGTGAAGAGTGCTGCTCACTACTTCCAGGAAGATGGCTTTTTTTCTTTACTTATTTATTCCCCTCCCTTTATTTTCTAGGACATAAATGTTATCTAAATACACACAAATACTCTGTTTTATTGTTCCATCCAATAAACATAAAATTATAGTTCAATAAATATGGTCAAAAAATATAGCAGAAAGAAAGACAAAATAATATCTGTGCATATTTCTATTTTTCTTTTTTGAACTTTTATTCATTATTAGTGCTAGAGGGGTGGGGAAACGTGGAGGTCAAAGGACAACTTTGTGGAGTCAGCTTTCACCTTCCATTTTGTGTATGTTTTGGTACTCAAACCTGAATCACTAGGATTGCTTGGTAAGTACCTATACCCACTTTAAACAGAGAAT
>NW_026069405.1:0-1091 GCF_014885135.2 Alexandromys fortis
AAAGAAAGAAAGAAAGAAAGAAAGAAAGAAAGAAAGAAAGAAAGAAAGAAAGAAAGAAAGAAAGAAAGAAAGAAAGAAAGAAAGAGAAAGAAAGAGCAAAAGAAACGAAAAGAAAAAGAAAGAGTGCTTTATTGTAAAAATCAGAAAAGATGGGTCTGTGGTTTGGTGTCCAGACCCTGAATTTACGTTCAGTACCTGCTTTTCTGTAGTGTAGGTGATTCTGTGCCCTGTCTGTTTCTCCTGCTTTTCCTATGCTTGCTGTTATTTACAGCTGTGGTCATCAGAATTGTGTTCCTTTTCCCTTCCTCCAACACTGCATTAAATTCCAAGTAGTCCCTTGACTGTGGAATCTGTCTTAAAAGTAAGCGAGCTGTGGGTGACCTGACTTGCCTTGGAAGGAAAAGACTGGTAGGAAGTCAGGGTGCTGCTAAGAAGTCTTGTTATCTCGCTGTAGAAGTTGAATACTCCCTTCAGATGAACTTAGAAGGTGTGTGTGAGAGTGTGTGTGTGTGTTGGATATTTGGCTCAATGACACTAAGTTACAATTGTTAATTCTTTTGTTTGTTTGTTTGTATTTTTGGTTTTTTCGAGACAGGGTTTCTCTGTGGCTTTGGAGCCTGTCCTGGAACTAGCTCTATAGACCAGGCTGGTCTTGAACTCACAGAGATCTGCCTGCCTCTGCCTCCCGAGTGCTGGGATTAAAGGTGTGCGCCACCACCACCCGGCCAATTGTTAATTCTTATGAAGGTTGTACCTAATAATCTTGGCAAGTGGTTCCACAACAGTCTGTTGTTTGTATTGTGACTCTCTCGCAGCCAGTAGCTGCTGACAGCGATTTAATGCCGGTGAAGACTAGCACCGACAATCATTATAGCCTGGAAAGTGTCCCAAAGTTCACTGCTTTTTCTGTTTTTCCTCTTCAGTCTAAGGGCCGGTGTATCAGATGATACTTGAACATCACTTTCATCGTATTATGACTAAAGAGACAGTTTAAAGGAGAGGTGAGCCCTGAGGCAGGCCGGTGCTCTTTAACCTGTGAGAGGTCGTTTTTTTTTTTTTTTTTTTTTTTTTTTTTTTTTTTTTTTTTTTTT
>NW_026069405.1:4197-8251 GCF_014885135.2 Alexandromys fortis
ATGAGCTGGCTTACCAGAGAGGATCTTAACCTGCGTCTGTCTGGAGTGGGAGCATCATGGCGACTCACTCACTCAGCTTCTTTTTCCTAGCATTCTCCTCTGTCTACTCCGCCTACCTAATTTTCTGTCCTATGAGGGCCGAGGCAGTTTCTTTATTATTAACCAATGAAATCAACAGATAAGATACAAGACCCACCTCCATCAGGTAGGGGATCTACAGAATGAAATTCTGATACAGAAGTGCTCTTGGGGAAAGCCAAAGGGAGCTGTCTGGGGCCAGGTAGTGTGAGACAATGTTGCTAACTCTGTCCAGGTCGCTACAGACTATGGTTTGTCATTTGCTCTGGGCTGCTGCAACACTGTGACAGTCATTCAGCGGAAACTACCCTTTGGGTCTTTTCCTAAGCTATCAGTAGGCAGACTGAACCCCTAGACCTCCCCCCACCCCAGGCCCATTGCTAGGCGGCGAGAACCTGCCTCAGCCTCCAGTCACTGCCATGGCCCACTGTTGCAGTCCTGGTTAAAAGAGCGGAAGGCTGGCTGCACTTTGGGAGTTCTAGGCTGAGAACCAACCACAGATCTGAAAATATTCAGGGGAAAAAGAATTGTACTAACTTGTACAAACTTTCCCCCTTGTTATTCTCACAACATAACTGTAACTGATATTTACGATCCGTTTTATTAGGCATTGCAATCAGTTGGCAGATAATTAAGGAAAATAGGGTGTGTAGGTTTATGTGCAAATACAGTAGCGTTTTATCTAAGGGACTTGTAAGAGTCCTAGATCTAGGTGTGTTCCCCCCCCCCCCCCGAACACCGAGAAATGCTGTATTCAACAAATGGGAGAGATTGTCACTATATTATTAGGGAGGTTTTGTTAGGTTAGATGATTTTACCCAGCTGTAGTCCAGGTTAAGTACGCTGAGCCTGTGCATGGTAGGTTATGTGAAGCTGTGATGTTCGGTAGATCAGGTAAATTTTGAGAGTGATGTTTTCAATTCATGATGCCTTATTGGACCTAACACCCGTGTAAGTTGTAGGACACCTGTACTCAGAGATGCAGCTCAGGTAGAGTGTTCTAGAATGTGCACGGCCCCAGCCTCAACTTCCAGAAATATAAAACTAATTCATTTAAGATATATTTTTTCTGTTTATTTTAGCAAAAAAAAACTATCATTGGAAGTCTTAAATACAAGACACTAAAAAGGCTACAATGAGTCTGTTTTGTTCTACTGTGTTTAAGTATGATTCTATCCATATGGAATGCCTCATCCTCAGGCTGCCATCTAGCTACACAAGGTATACGTTAAAGGCATGAAACCCTTCTAAAAGGAGCCTGGCCACAGCCGAGGTCCAAACGTCTTCCTTTCTGAAAACTACCAGGTAACAAGTGAGCACAGAAGAACCAGCTCTATACATTCTGTAATTCGTGATCTTATGAGACACAGAGAAGCTCCAGAATGTAGTGAGACTGGACCATTTGCACAGGAGAGAGTAGGGATGAGAAGGAAAGGGACCCACCAGTGATAAGTCCTAGAGACACCTGGCAAACTAGATATCCACAGAACGAGAGCCCCTTGGGAAGTGTAAAAGTGTGTGTGTGTGTGTAAATCTGAATGTAATTGGCCCCCATAATCCCATAGGAAGTAGCACTATTAGGAGGTATGGATAGGGATTAACTCTGAGAACTGAACTGAGAGCAGAACCGAGCTCCTGTAAAAGTTGGAAGAGGAAGAAAAGGTGTTACCATGTCCCGTCATTACAGAGCTCAGACAATGGCAGTGAAAGGGCCCCTGAACATGAGAGGGTCACCTTGGGGGCAGGGCAGAGCATTAGAGAGGCTCAGAGGCCACCTGAGCCCCACTTTGGAAAGCAAAAGCTATGGCTTCAAAGAGGGACCGTGTAGAAGAAGTGCCGTGTTTGCAGGAAGCAGGCAGATGAAGGAAGTCTTTGAGCTTTGGAAGACGTGCTGACTGAGCTTAAGCCTGTGTCTAGGCTGCTCTGCATCCAATAGTCAGGTCAGATGGCGGCAGTGTGTCTGGAAAAATCAGCTCAGAATATTTACACAAAGGTCAAGACAGAAAATGAAGACTGAGGGCTGGAGAGATGGCTCAGAGGTTAAGAGCACTGTGACTGCTCTTCCCGAGGTCCTGAGTTCAATTCCCAGCAACCACATGGTGGCTCACAGCCATCTATAATGAGGTCTGGTGCCCTCTTCTGGCATGTAAGCATACATGGAAGGAATGTTGTATACATAATAAAGAAAGAAAGAAATCTTAAAAAAAAAAAAAAAGAAAGAAAGAAAATGAAGACTGAGTCAGGCTGTGGTAGGAAGAGACACAAACTACCAGTGATAACCCTTGCTCACAGAAATAGCAAGTAGCTATCATCCAGCAGTAATATTCAATGCCCTAAATCTAAAGAGAAATAGATAAAGGTAAAAATGTTAGCAAAATCAGAGTGTTTAAAAAAACGTATTTGGAAGGGTGTTGAACAAGCATCGGGTAGAGGTCAGAGGGCAACATGTGGAAGCTGGTTCTCTCCTTCACATGTGGGTTTCATCGGTGTTGGCTGTAAGTGCCGTTATGCACTAAGCTATCTCACCGACCCAAAACCTGTCCTTCCTTTTTTATAGCTATTTATTTAGTGTGTGTTGTGTACGCATGTGTGTAGTGATCTGAGGGCAAATTTAAGGAGCTAGTTCTCTCCTTTTACCTTTATACAGATTCCCAGAATGGAAACTTGGGGCACTAGGCCCTTGGTGGCAAGTGAGGCATCTCATTGTCACAGCTATTATGCAACTGTGCTGAAAAAACAAAAAAACAAAACCAAAAAAAAAAAGCTAATTAAAACTGTAGGAATATTGAGAACAGTAATGCAAACAGGTCACTACTAGTGGATAAGCATGAAGGAGTGAGAACTTATCTCAAATAGTACCATGAAAAAATAAAAGCATCAAACACACATCAACACTTAGAGAAAACAGAAAAATTTTAAAAAATACAGGAATAAAGTAAAAAAAAGTTAAAAAGCTGTAAAACAAATAAGTTTGTTAAATAAAAGCCAATGTGCATACTGCTATGAGAAAAAGTCTACAAAGTAGAGTATACAGATCAAAACAAGATTATTTTTTAAGTTAAGAAAAATGCTGTTTGTTAAATTTTGGAAATAAAATTGAATACCTAGAAGAATTTATGGCTTTCTAGGCAACTTCCCCAAACTAGCCCCCAACAAACTGGAAGAAACATAGTTATTCAACTTCTGACCAACTTACCCCATAAGACACTCTTGAAAGAGCAGCATTTATACAGAAACCTGATTAAGATTACTTTAAAATAGAAAAAAGAAAAAGAAAGAAAAACCACAAGGGCTGGAGAGATGGCTCACTTAAGACATGAGGCCACAGACAAACTAGTCAAGTTGTCTTTGCATATAACAGATCAGTGAAGAATGCCAGAATATAAATATCAGATGGTCTATGAACCAAAATCAATAGAATTTAGAAAGTGTGTTTAAATCTCACATAAACAGACAGTTTGCACAGAATTGAAGTAGGGTTGGAATCCTATCTCTTCCCTCAAACAGCTTCCCTTCCCAGCTCTGTGAAGTTTGTCCCAAACTTCTCTTGTCTCTGAGAATGCGGCGCCATTGAATTTTCTAAGTGATTCGTGATATCGGAGCACCCATTCGAAAATTTCACAGCGAACTCAGCTGCATTTCTAGGTCGGTGCGTCCTACAGCATAATCCTGCATTTTCTCTCTCTTGAGAGAGCCAGTGTAGAAGTGACTTTGATCCAAAGTCTGCCACAAAGTAATGGCGCCCTTTCCACATTCAGCTTCGAAAATTTGGTTTCAAGATGTTTTTCGGCCATTATTGCTAAATATCTGTCTAGTATTTGACACGTGAGTGTGAAGTCTCTGTAGAAAAGGAAAGCTACTTGCCGGTGGTGGCGCACGCCTTTAATCCCAGCACTCAGGAGGCAGAGGCAGGTGGATCTCTGTGAGTTCGAGACCAGCCTGGTCTACAAGAGCTAGTTCCAGGACAGGCTCCAAA
>NW_026069406.1:0-10198 GCF_014885135.2 Alexandromys fortis
TACACAGATTATTAGAAATGGGTTAGATTAATATGTAAGAGCTAGCCAATAAGAGGCTACAGATAATGGGCCAGGCAGTATTTAAAAGAATACAGGTTTCCATGTAATCATTTTGGGCATAAGCTAGCCATGCGGGCGGCCGGGTGCTGGGGACGCAGCCCCACTGCTCCTAACACTACAGTGGAAGCCAGAAGAGGGTGTACGATTCCCTGCAGCTGAAGTTACAGGCTGACATGAGCTGCCTGATATGGGTGCTGGAGCAGAGCTGGGGTCTTCTGCACGGGCAGGATGCGCTCAGAAGCACTGAGCCACCTCTCGGGATCTGAGACCGACTTTTACACAGGATGTGCATAGTTCTTTGAGAGGAGGAAGCTTTCCCTTTGACCTGCAGTGTACTTACCGGCTCACATTCCCATGGACAAGGAAGGACAAAGGGACTGAGTTTTGGTCAAGGGAACTTTAGAGGAAGTCCCCTGAGGAGTTTCACCTTCCCACAAGGAAAACTGGAAGTCGGCAAGATCCGGGTATATAGGGCTTTTAAATTGTATTTATTGTTCATATTATTTATTTACTTTCTTTTTGAGACAGGATTTCTCTGTGTAACCCTGGCTGCTCTGGAACTCACTTTGTAGACCAGGCTGACCTCAAACTCAGAAATCACCTGCCTCTGCCTCCTGAGTGCTGGGAATAAAGGTTTGCACCACCACCACCCTGCTGAAAATTTGTTTATGTGCATGTGTGCTTTGTTTGTACGTATGTCTGTGTACCACATATGTGCATGGTACCCAAGGTGGCCAGAAAAGGCACCAATGCCCTGAAACTGGAGTCACAGATGGTTGTGAACCTCTATGTAGGTGCTTGGAGCTGAATCCAGGTCCTCTGGAAGTGCAGTCAACACTCTAAACTGCTGTGCCATCTCTCCAGCCCCTACATGCAGGTCTTGATTTGACTTACTCAGAAGACTTTTTGCCTCTGGGACATGGGGACATCAGCCTACTGTGGGACGGACGTCCTAGAAAACATCCAAAACACTTAGCTCCCTATTAAATACCCCTAGTTACCACTTCACGTCATCACAGGAGCCCCAAATGTCTGTGCGCCTTTCCAAAATGCTTCTAGCGGTTCAGAAATATTGCCCATTAAGAACCATTCAAGGGAGTGACCACGGCAACATGGCCTTGAAAGGCACTGATGTGGACGATTTCGCCTGGGAGCCTCCGACTGAAGCTGAGACGAAGGTGCTCCAGGCGCGACGCAAGCGGCAGGATCGCATCTCTCGTCTCATGGGCGACTACCTGCTCCGCGGTTACCGCATGCTGGGCGACACGTGCGCGGACTGCGGGGTGAGGCGAGCGACAAGGACGAGGCCTCGGGCCAGGCCGCACGTCCTTTCCTCAGCTCTCTCTTCTGTGGACCCTGTCGCTCAGGCTCACCTGTGTCCGTGTGCTTTCTGGTTCCCAGACGATCCTCCTCCAAGATAAGCAGCGGAAAATCTACTGCGTGGCTTGTCAGGAGCTCGACTCAGACGTGGATAAAGATAACCCGGCTCTGAACGCACAGGCTGCCCTCTCTCAAGTTCGGGAACACCAGCTCGCCTCTGCTACAGGGCCTGCCACGGGCTCTCGGCCCACACCTCTACCCCCGGTACCCCGCCCAGAGCATTGCGAGGGAGCTGCCGCAGGGCTCAAGGCGGCCCAGGGGCCTCCCCTTTCTGCTGCATCTCCAAATGCAGATGTGGTGGCCTCCACACAGACAGCCCTCCTGCAGAAGCTAACCTGGGCCTCGGCTGAGCTGGGCTCCAGTGCGTCCTTGGAGACTAGCATCCAGCTGTGTGGGCTTATCCGGGCTTGTGCTGAGGCCCTAGCCAGCCTGAAGCAGCTGCAGCACTGAAACCTCTCCTCCAACCCCTTGTGGCCCTGAGAAAAACCCTCTAGAAAAGCAGCCGTTCCTCTGTGTGGTTTGTTTCTTTCTTGGTTCTGAGTGTGCACGCAAGCCCCAGCTCTAGTCACGCTTTTTCTTTTGGCAACTCACCTTGTCGTGGCCTTTTCTACCTGAATGAGTTTTTTGCACTCAGGACAAGGGGTAAATGGTAGAGGGACAAGTGACCCCTTTTTCCAATGAAGTAACTTCAGCCTCCACAAAGGCTGGACCACTAGTACTGTCCCTGATCCAATACCCCTCCCTCCACCTTCTGGACCCGACTACCGTGTGCAGTTTCGGCCCCCTTGGTGCTTCCTCTCCTCCTCTGGGTATCTTGGTTCTATGATTCCATCTTAATGCTCACTGGAATGTTGGGGGGGGGGGGCCAGCGAAGCACTTTTAAGAGCTAGGCACAATCTTACTCCATTCTCCGGCCCCTGCATTCCTACACTTTTAGAATCGTTCCCTTGGGAAAGAAATTGTGTAGAAATGAGGCAGCAAAAAGAACAGCGGAAGGCTTTCCTGACCCTTTCGGTCTCATCCCTCCCGGTTCTCTGATGGATTGCTGGGCCCCACAGCCATCTCCCTGTTAAGAGAAGCCCCGCCCATGCAGAGGGGTGGAGCATAGGCGGAGTCCGAGGAGTCTGGGAAGGAACAAAGCGCGGCCTGCGGGCGGCGGCTGGGCTCCCTCCGGAGGCTGGGCCACCGGGAGCAAGTCCTGTGAGCCGCAACCCGCGTGAAACATTGGAGGACTCCGAGTGGCATCGCGGTCCGTGCCGGCCCGGCCATGAACGGTCTACCCTCAGCCGAGGCGCCGGGCGGCGCGGGTTGCACTCTGGCTGGGCTCCCACCGCTACCGCGGGGCCTCAGCGGCCTCCTTAACGCTAGTGGGGGCTCGTGGAGGGAGCTGGAGCGTGTCTATAGCCAGCGGAGCCGCATCCACGATGAGCTGAGCCGTGCCGCCCGCGCCCCGGACGGTCCCCGTCACGTTGCGGGCGCTGCCAACTCGGGCTCTGCAGCAGGCGTGCGTCGCCCAGTTAACTTGGACTCGGCACTGGCCGCGCTGCGCAAGGAGATGGTGAGTAGGTGGGCTCCCCGCCAGGGGTAACGTGCTTTGTGGAGAGGTCGGGGATAAGTCTGGGACCGGTGTCCTGGCTCTCATGCCCAGCAGGATGCGTCGGGTCACAGTGGTTTAGGATAGCTATGATTGTAACAATGTGTAGCAATTGTTGCATTTTTAAAACTTGCCTGATTTCATCCTGCTGGACAGTGTTACCCCATTGTATAAATGAGGGCCAGTGAGTGGCTTAAAGGTTTCACAGTTGGCAAGTGCCATCTGTTGCCCCCAGAACTTTCACCTAAGAAGGTGCAGGAAGATTGGACAGGGTTGTGGCTCATCGTGGGGACTTTGGTTTGGAGCTTGTGGGGGGCCTGGACCCCCAACTCCAGCCCACTGTCAGTTGTCCGCAGGTGGGGCTGCGGCAGCTGGATATGTCGCTGCTGTGCCAGCTGTGGGGCCTGTATGAGTCGATCCAGGACTACAAGCATCTGTGCCAAGACCTGAGCTTGTGCCAGGACCTGTCATCCTCCCTCCACTCGGACAGCTCCTACCCACCTGATGCCGGCCTGTCCGATGATGACGAGCCTCCTGATGCCAGCCTGCCCCCAGACCCTCCACCCCTCACCGTGCCCCAAACACACAATGCCCGTGACCAGTGGTTGCAGGATGCCTTCCAAATCAGCCTCTGAAAAGCTGGGGTGGATAGCTAAGCACCTAGACAAAAGGCTCAGAACTTGCCCTTCAGCAAGTCCTTAGTTGACAGTGCCTGCTCTTTTACTGGTACCACCTCACTTCACTTCAGGAGGGCAAGACATATACCCATCAGGCAAAGCGGTCAAGATTGCAGCCAATGCCCAGTGCACTGGGCTCCCCACTTCTCCCACGTGTGTGCACCCCTAGCTTGGCCAGCCCTTAGTCTGACCATGGGGTCCAAAGTGTCTTGCACTCGCGTTGGCATCGCTAGGACTGGGATGATTGCCTAGCTTCCATCTCTTTCATCTTTTGCTGCCACGTGCAGCTGCTGGCTCAGGGGCATTCCTATCTGTGGCCCTAGGGTTTCACTGCCTGGGACAAGGGCTCCAGGACCCATCTCCGCAGCCATCCACAAGCCAGAAAGGCTAAGGCCTCTATGCTGGATATTTACGTTTAGGGGCCAGTTCGTGAATGGAAAAATAAATAAGTACTTTCAACATTGTATTCTGATTGCCTGGTTGATGGGTACTGGGTTGGGAATTAAGTGGTTTCTAGCAAGTGTGGTCAGAGTTCTGCCGGCAGGTGGCGCCCAAGACCCCCTAGTGAAAGTCTTAGAGGGCTCAGGGTATGAAACGTCCCTCTCCGGGCAAGGTTGGAAGCTTTCCAGGCTACCGAAGCCTGGCTCTGCAGCATTTGACAGCAGTCGAGTCTCGTCCCCCGGGCTCTAGGCTTTGGAACCCAGCTTCCCCCTTTCCCTTGCTTTGAGCCTTCCAGGAAGGAAGGAGCCGCCCATCTTGAGGAGAGAAACTTTCCACCTCCAGTGCTGGGCGGAGTTGCTGCAGCACAGGAAATGGGTGGGCCAGAGCTGACTGACCCGGGGGCCCATCAGAGTGATTGGGGAAAGCTCCAAGAGTTGGTGCCCCATAGGTTGGAGGGGGCCGTGATAGGAGGGAGAGGTGTGGAGGCCAGAGGGAGTGAGGTTTCAGTCTGTAGACAAGTCCTGGAAGGGAGACAGCACGGGGGGGGGGGGGGCAAAAATTGAGGCCTCGGGCACCTCTGTTGCAGCCTCAGACTGCCCAGCCTCCCCCGGACCTCGGCACTAAGTACCTGTAGGGTAGTACACAGAGGGCTTCCTCAAGGAAGCAGAGAGTCACACCAATGGAGTGGAGAGACAAACCCGGGTGTCCAGCCCTCAGGAGACGCCTGCGCACTCTCAAGATTGCACCTGGGCAGCTCTTCCCCACTCCCTACCACGGTCACTTGAGTGCTGGAGATCCACCCAGCTGCCACTTCTGGAAGACAAGTCTTTTCCACCGTGTGGGTTTGCTAGACACTGGGCAGGGAGAGAACACAGAGATGTGGTGCTCTAGGGCACTTCTCTCAACTGGGTATGAGCCACCTTGCAGAGGCTCATTACCATTGAGTTGGACGGCTGATAAGGAGTCTAATCTAGGCGTCAACACCACAGCTAACGCCCCAGGGGAGGAGAGAAAACACCCACAGACGTATTTTCTCTAGCCCTGATAACGGATTGCATTTAATAAGACCTGGCAAAATCAGCCCAGCCCTGTGCTACATGCTTTCCCACGTTTCAACCTTCTATGACCGTTAAAGATAGAACTATAATTGGCCCCATTTAACAGACTTCAAAACCGAGGCACAGAGTGTTAGTGCTTTGTCCAAGGTGGCACTCTTGATTAGAAACCACTATTTGAACCTTTCATTGCTTGTGAGAAGTGAGGACTTTTCCCTCGTGCCAGCTGAGAAGTCTGGTTTTGTGACACTAGGTGCATCCCGCCAAAGCTGGCTCCCGACTTGGAACTTTTCTTATCTGATTAAGACGTGGGTGTTAGCAAGGGTCTCCTACCCCAGAGCTAAGAACCGCTGGCTCTGGCCCAGTAGACGCTGAGGACTCTGAGCAAGACCCATCTTCTTCCTAGGTCTCTGCTTTACAAGCTTGAGAAGTGGGGTACCAAACAGGACCACAAAGGTTGCAGGCAGGAAGGGAGGCGGCTGTGGCAGCTCTTGGGAGGACAGCACCTAGTTGAGGTTGTCATCTCTTAGAGCGCACATGTTCACCCCTATACCCCATCCGGCTCCCGGGCGCCCACCAAGTCGACTTTGCGGTCGGGACTCGTTCCCTCCACCCCCAAGCCGGGTGCCGGTGCCCGGTCGCGTCCCGGAAGCGGGGTCGCCCCGCCCCGCGCTGCAGCCCCGCCCGCCTTCGGACGGGGGTTGCGGCTCCAGGAAACCGCGCTCTTGCAGCTCCGAGCTCCGACCAGCTCGACGCGCCGGGACCGCCCCGCAGACTCAACCAGCCCACCCGGAGGACCCCAGCGGCCGTCCCAATAAGCGCGGTCTAGATCCGAACCTCAGACACCTCTATACGGACGGGGTGGACAGGACGGGCATAGCAGAAAGGGGCCCCAGAGACCATGGGGACCCTGGCAGGGCCAGCAGTGGCGAGCAAGCGGGATCCCCGAGCCTGAGAAGTGGGCGGCAAGAGCTCCTAGGGCCATGACTTCGGTGTGGAAGCGCCTGCAGCGGGTGGGCAAGCGGGCCGCCAAGTTCCAGTTTGTGGCTTGTTACCATGAACTGGTGTTGGAGTGCACCAAGAAATGGTGAGTAGAAGGGAGGCCTGAGGGAGCCCCCAGACTGATGTGGGACTCGGTTTAGCTTGAACTTTTTGAGTCTGAGAAACTCGCCCCAAGTCTAACGATTAACGGGGTTCCCATCCTAGGTGCGTCTTGCAGCTCGGGGGCCGGGGAGGGGGTAGTGGGGGACTCCAGGAGTTGAGAGGTGTGCCCTGTGTGGGGCAAGGCTCACAGGCAGGAGGATCGTTGCTCACATCTAAATCAGCTGTGCTCGGGCCTGAGGGAGGAGGCTTTGTTCCTCAAGCCAAGAGCAGCTAGACTGGGTGGCAGTGGAAAACGGAACAAGTTTTGAGATCTCCAGGTGGCCAAGGCTGGGACAGACTTCATGGATCTTAGTTCAGTTCAGAGTGAAGATGTGGCCTTCTTTTCTGCCCCTCCCCCTTCAGCCAGAGTGGGCCCCAGAGGCTGGGGATGTCTCCACAATGTCCTTAAAAGGGGAAACTGAGCTTGGAGGGATGAAGAGGGAGGCGGGGAGAGGCTTAAAGGGGCCTGAGGTCCTAGGGGTGGTGGGTCCAGGAGAGGCGGATCTGTGGAGGGAAAGGTAGGCAGGTGAGGGGCCAACACATGAGAGGGTACAGGCCTTGTCCTGGGCTGTCAAAGGGCCCTAGGGCTGTCTGGCTCACATACCCCCATGGGGCAGCTGCCCAGGCCCCTGCGTCACACCCTAAATATATGTGTACACTGGTGTCAGCTTCCCTCGGCTGGATTAGGGCACAGCTGTGGGGGCCTCGCAGCCCAGTTGGGGCTAAATATAGAGTCCCAAGGGGGAAGAGCAGGAGTAGGCCGGAACCATGGGGTCTGAAGGGAGGGGAACGAGCAGAGGCTGGGGTCCTTAGGTCAGCCACCAGTAATCTTTGGCCTTGAACATGCTGGGTCCACTGGGAGGCCCTTTATGCAGTAAAGGCAGAGGGACAATGGGAGCTCGTCGGGGTAACACAGCAGAGCTGGCACTTGAACTCTGGCCTCTGGTTCCTGCCCCAGCATTCTGGGTGAGGCCAAAGGGACACCGGGCATGGTTCTGGGGAGTAGACAGAAGGTACAGACAGTGTCAGTGGATTGAGTCACAAGCAGCAATGGGTAAGGCCTGCTGGGCTTCTTAGCCAGGGGCCCAGGACAGGAAGCTGCCCCTGCCTAGGTCATAGCTTCCCAGGAAGGCGTGCCTACAGTCCTGAGTCAGGCTGACCAACCAGGCCACACCCTCTCTAGGCACCCCTGCTGTTTCCCTTTTCTGGGAAGGCCTTGCTGGGCCATTGCCTGTGGTTTGGGGCTGGGAATGGCTGCTTACTTCTAGGTCAGAGGACTCCAGACTCAGCTGTGTGACATTATCTGGCCTACTTCTCTGTGTTCAGAAGCCTCAAAGGTTAAGAGCAAGCCGCTTGTCCTGCCTCAGCCTCCAGGGAGGCAGTGAGCTGGGCAGACCTAGCATCAAGGCATGGAGCTGGAAACAAGCGGGGAAGGCTCTCACGCTGCCTTCCCCTGATTCTCTCCTGGACCGACCCCACCCTCCTGAGCAGTGGTTAGAGACTAACTCAAAAAGGCCCTGTCCCCAGGGCCCAGCCAAGTGTCAGTCCGTTGTCAAGGACCAGGCCTGCGCAGCTCTCAGGGCCCAGCCAAGTGTCAGTCCGTTGTCAAGGACCAGGCCTGCGCAGCTCTCTCTCCCTGCTTGTCCCCACCTTCGCACCTGTCTGCCTTTCCTGCAACGCATGCTTGCTGCCCATGTCTCCTCAGGCTTCCCTGGGACTCCATTGTCAGCATCAGTGGGTCTGGATTTAAGGAAGTAGGAGTCCTGCCTGACCCCCTCAGTGTGTGGGGGTTGTCTAGTGTCCCTAACCTTGTGCTTCTCTGGCCTCACTCCTCTCATTTGCCCTTGCTCTGCCTCTACCACTCCCTGAGCCTCAGATCCTTGCATTTGAAGAGTTCCTTCTCTGAAGATCAGCACATAACCACTTCTTCCACTCCTGCCTCTGCTCAGATACCCAGCCAAAGGACATCAGGCAGGCTCCTTCATGGCACCCACAAAGTGGTGACTAGTTTATTTTCTTCACACACACACACACACTTTTTTCTTCTCTTTCTGTCTTCTACTTATTCATTTATTTATTTATTTATTATTTTTATTGAGACAGGGTCTTACATGTAGCCCTTGTTGGCCTGAAACTTGCTATCTAGACCAGGCTGCTCTTGAACTCATAGACCTGCCTCCATCTGCCTCAGGCACTGGCATTGAAGACCTGCACCACCAAGCCAGGCTTTTCCCTCCTTGTCTTTACTTTTCTTCCACCTTCCTTGACCTCAAGGGTCTGGCCTCAGCCCCTTTTCTCCTCCTCTCCTCTGCCCTCAGAACAAGTTGAGCTCCAGAGGAACTCCACAAATATTGTGAACCAAATCTTTGTCTTCCCGTGTTTCTGTGTGTGCACACACGTGTGCCTGCTGCTGTTACTGTCTGTCACTTTTTCTTTTTTTTCTCTTTTTTCTTCTTATTTTTAACTTTATTTTATATGTATTGGTGCCAAGGTGTCAGTTCCCCGGAACTGGGGTTACAGACAGTTATAAACTTCCATGTGGGTGCTGGGAATTGAACCCAGGTCCTCTGGTAGAACAGTCTGTGCTCTTAGCCACTGAGCTATCTCTCCAGCCCCCGTGTCACTCTTTTTCAAAGGCCCTGCTGGGCCATAATGTCTCAGTCTTCACTGTCCAGGCCTTTGCCCTTCAGTCCCAGCCCCACCCTGCCTGAGCAGCCCCACCCTACACCCGGTGACCCTAGATAAGAAGCTGCCTGTGCCCTCCTCCTTGGGAAGGGGACCAGAGGAGACCCCCAGGGAGCTAGAAAAAGGAGGAAGAGAAGATGGGGAAGCTAGATTGGGCCTGCTAAGAGTTCTTCCCTTTCTTCCAGGCAGCCAGACAAGCTGGTAGTGGTATGGACTCGGCGGAACCGACGTGTCTGCTCCAAGGTGAGAAAGACTGGCACCTGGGGGTCCAGGTAGGGAGGCAGGGCCAAGGGGGAGGTAGATGCGAGCTCTTGGGAAAGCGCAATCAGGTGCAGGTCATATCGGTGTCCACTGGGAGAAAGGAGGATGGGGGAAGAGGATAGGGCCTGATGGTGATGGGGAAGGGTGAAGACCCAGGAGGATTCCCTACTGCCTCTTACAGGCCCACAGCTGGCAGCCCGGCATCCAGAACCCATACCGTGGCACTGTGGTGTGGATGGTCCCAGAGAACGTGGACATTTCTGTGACCTTGTACAGGGTGAGTCTCTGGAACTCAGGTATAGGCAGAGAATAGCAACGCTGGGTGTGTGGCTCTATTAGTGGGATGCTCACCCACAGGGGGAACCAAGTGGTAGAACCAAAAACTTCGTGGGTTTGTTGCAAGTGACTGAAGAGATCTTGAAGGGGTAGCATTTACCTAACCTGTAGTATCCAGTCTGGGATCAGAAGCCAGGACACAAGGACTAAAGAGCTGGCTCAGTTAAGAGCACGGCTGTTCTTTTTTTTTTTTCTTTTTTTTTTTAATTTATTATGTATACAATATTCTGTCTGTGTATATGCCTGCAGGCCAGAAGAGGGCACCAGACCCCATTACAGATGGTTGTAAGCCACCATGTAGTCGCTGGGAATTGAACTCAGGTCCTCTAGGAAGAGCAGACAATGCTCTTAACCTCTGAGCCATCTCTCCAGCCCCACAGCTGTTCTTCCAAAGAACCTGGTTCCATTCCCAGCCCACACACAGCATCTCACAACCATCTGTAACTCCAGTTCCAGGGGATCTAATACCTTCTTCTCTCTGATAAGGGCACTGCACATACATGGTACACAGACATACATCCTGGAAAAACATCCATACACATAAAATCAAATATATATATGTATAT
>NW_026069406.1:16714-18547 GCF_014885135.2 Alexandromys fortis
AAAAAAAAAAAAAAAAAAAAAAATACTTGCTTCATGTCTACCTTTTAGTATGCCTGAAATTAAAAAAAAAAAAAAAAAAACTTTTTAAATCTAAATAGAGGTGTCTGTTCCATTCCTGGCTTTTTATTTTTTGATTTTTAGGTTGTCATACAAAGCGATGGATTTTGTCATGGCAGCTTTATATTATACCTTCAATTTTCTTCCCTCCCCCATCCCATTCCATTAAAAATTATGTTTGTTTTTTGCAATATTGGTATTTTTCCTCCACGTATGTATGTATGTAAGTATGTATGTATGTATGTGTATCACATGTGTGTGATGCCCTTGGAGGCCAGGAGAGGAGATTAGATCCCTTGAAACTGGAGTCACAGATGACGGACACAGGTTGTAAGTCACGACTTGGGTGCAGGCAGTAGAACCTGGGTCCTCTGTAATGGCAGCCAGTGCTCTTCAACACCGAGCCACACCTCTGTCCCTTCTGTTTGAGGTGTGTGTCTTTCTCCTGTTTTTTTAAAATGTCTGTATTCTGTGCACATCTATATAAACCAGAGTTCTCAATCATATTTGCAACCACAGCCGTCAACCTGAAACAAACGTCACTGGAGCCCGATCTTCATGTCAGCAGAATAGCCATGTAGGAGAACGTGGGTTCTGGTTGGGGTGCAGCTTAATGGTGCAGCTCTTTCCTACAGACCTTGAGTTCAAACCCAAAACCCCACATAGGAGCTCCACTGCAGGAGCCAAGGAAACAGACCACAGAGGAGGTAAATGTGTCTGTCAGTCTGAGATTTAGGGAACCCCATCTAGGCGGTTTACAGTCCTGTGTGCTGATAGGCACTCGGAAGCGGAACATCGCAGGATGGCTGAAATGGATTATTAACAATGCTGCAGGATTCCCAGCGGCAGTAGGCAGCAGAAACACTGCAGGTCCCAGAGCAGTGGCAGCCCTGAGAGCATCCAGTCGCAGGCAGGGACAGCTGCAGATTCCCCGCTGCAGGTTCCTAAGTGATGGCTGGTCCAGGGCAGGGAGACACATGGCGGGGAAGAGACAGAGACATGGATAGGCATGCCATGCAGAATGAGGTTGGATATTTATTCAGCAGGTTATGGAGGAGGAAGGAAGAAGGGGAGAAGAGGAGGGGGGAGGGAGAGGGAGAGACAAAAGGGGGAAAGGGGAGAAATGAGGAGAGTCAGAAGCTGCCTCTTCTGAGAGGGAGATGGAATAAGAGAGGAACTCAGGTTGGTAGCTGAAGATCAACCTGTCTCAGCAGGGGTGGGGGGTGGGGGTAATGGGGGTGAGTGGGTGTGGCTTCTCTCTTAAAGAGACGGAACAGATTGTTACAATGGCACATCTCTAGCTCATCTGCTTCCTCTCAGTCTTTCTTTCCTTTACATTTTTCTTTTAATGTGTGTTTGTGTTTTACCCGGTTGTGTGTGTGCGCGCCACTCATGTCTGAAGCACACAGAGGGAAGAAAGGGATTAGATCCCTAGGAACTGGAGTTATAGATGACTGTGAGCCACCATGTGGGTGCTGGAAACTGAACCTGATTCCTCTGGAAGAACAGCCCTGAGCCTTCTCTTCTATCCCCCTCTGTTTTCTTAAAATGTCTTCTGTAGTAATTCTTTAATATGTAAATATTTAATAAGTATTCTGCAGTAATCTTTAATATGACAGGGCTACAAAACCTCATTCCCTCTAGATTCCCCACTCTCTCTCTCTCTCTCTCTCTCTCTCTCTTTTTTTTTTTTTTTTTTTTTTGAGACCAGGTCTCACTGTGACCCTGGGAAGCCTAGAACATGCTTTGTAGACCAGGCTATTCTCTTACTCACAG
>NW_026069407.1:0-4411 GCF_014885135.2 Alexandromys fortis
AAAGATGGCACTTTTGTCAAGCATGGCATTCTAGTATTGCCCATAGCACAATTCTCTCTATGGATGCAACCTTGATGACATAGGTCTACTCATCCTAACCAACATAGGGTCAGGTGAATTCTATGGCAGCTTAGGTTCAGATTATTGTCCAGCATTCCAGAATACCTGTTATGGCTGAACAACATTTTCTGGCCCTGAGCGCGCTGCTATCTATGACTTCAGTTCGGGGATCAGATGTCAGTAAATGGGTTCATGTCCCTAACCCACCAATATTTCAGCCTGTCTTTTGGGTAGATGATGATGGGTTAGCTTATGCCACTCCCAGTATCCTTACTCCTCCTTGGAATAATTGGACTAAATTTTACTTATATGGATAAAAGAGAGACAATACAATTTGGAAATGGTCCTTGGTTTTCAATGGGGTTTCAGCAGTGGTCACAACCTGGTAATAAAATGGGAAAATCTGGCAATCATCCCCAAAGACTCTGAGCAAAGTCCATTAATGAGACATGGAAAAATAATACTGAAAATTATGAACTTGCATATCCTCTGTGTCCAGATTTTAAATATTATGCTTTAAATATCAGCCAATTATTTGGAAAATTTCTTTCAGCAAATTTGGAAAATTATTCAAAAATAAATGGATCGTAAAATATGTTCAGGTTTTTCATGGATCATTAGTTGGAACAGAAGTAGCCACTTCTACTTATATATTTACCTTATTTAGAAGTAATAATGTTACTACCTCTGTGCCACTACCATATGTATTTTTATTTGAAAGAAGCAATTATACTACTGGAATTAGTTTTAATGATTATCAATTGCAGTCATGCACTAATTCCTCTTTTCAGTTCAATCCTCATCATCACTCATGATACAGATCAACATACACAAATTTAGCTGCCTGTAAACTTAGGTCATTCTTGGGCTCAAAAGTTTTCTCGATCATCTTTTGTGATTGGAATTCACCACTATCTGTATTACTGATTTGGGTTATAATGATTTTTTACAGGACAGGAATGATATTCCAGCTTATCTTTTAGGCAAGGCCTCTCTGCTCAATCTTTCAATGATCACTTACATGATCAATTCAATAACTTACATGGGACTTTTGCTAAATCATAACCCTCGAATGCTGCCCAAATTTTTGATGACAAATTGGCAGGATTAGATCATAAGGGATTCTTACAAAGCATTCTTCATACCTCCAGTGGCATAATTCTCGTAATCATGCTTATACTTTTTTATGTTTGATTATGTATCAGTTTAATATTTGACTAAACATAATAATTACATACTTTATGGTTAAAACTCCTTTTTAATTCAAGTAAAAATAAAAAAATATGAAATTGTGGAGACATATAACTGGCTCAAAGTGCAGTCCCCTCCTGGGGCAGATGTGATAAAGCTGGGAAACAGTTGCTTTACAACCCAAGCATAGATGAAAGCAAACTTTCTCTGCACATATTTCAAATATTATGCCTGAATCAGAACCCTGGATTGAGGAATGGCCTTTGAGCTCAGTTCTTCAGACTCTACCAGTTATAAAATAGTAGGGGAATGAAACCAGATACATATCTATCTACATGCACAAAACTAAAGTACAACTGAATCTCCAAAATATAGAGATCAAGAAATTAGACATGAAAATATCAAAATAAAAAATTACATATAAACCAAATGACAATGGAATAAGAAACTAAACAGATGTCTCAACAGAAGAATATCAAATGGCTGAAAGCCATACTGGGAAGGAAACTAGGCCCTCTGAATGTCATTGACAGTGTTATATTTTGGGCAGACTGATAAGCCACTGGCAGTGGCACCAGGATTTATCTCTACTGCTTGTACTGGCTTTCTTTTTATTGGGACCAATGGGCAACCCTGAGGATTTCTCTTTTTTCCAAAGATTTATTATGTATACAACATTCTGCCTGCATGTATGCCTGCATGCCAGAAGAGGGCGCCAGATTTCCATTACAGATGATTGTGAGCCACCAAGTGGTTGTTGGGAATTGAAATAAGGGCCTCAGGAAGAGCACCTGGTGCTTATCTCTCCAGCCCCTTGTACTGGCTTTTTGTGAAGACATGCTCCTTTAAAGGACACCTTGTTCAACAGAGATATAAAAGGGAGTTGCATGGACTCTACCAAAATCAATGCGCCTTACCTTCTCTGAGGACTGGATGGATACGGTAGGGAGCCTGTTTGTTTGTTCCCAGATGCTCAGACCTAAATATTAAAAGAGAAACCATATTATTTGGAATACTCATTGAACAATATCTTAAGCGTATTTCTGGCTAACCCACATCATAA
The DNA here is from genome assembly GCF_014885135.2 of Alexandromys fortis. Classification (NCBI taxonomy): domain Eukaryota; kingdom Metazoa; phylum Chordata; class Mammalia; order Rodentia; family Cricetidae; genus Alexandromys; species Alexandromys fortis. Next base: position 2,315 of record NW_026069407.1, read on the forward strand.
ATTAAACACATCTCCATTAATCTGTATATTGTCTTCCCTTGTAAAGTTCCAGCATCTGTCTCCACACAAGCTACACTGCTTTTCTCTGACTCTGCATTCTTCGATCAACATTGACTTTCAATTTCACAACTTTCTCGAACACTACAAAGTCACCAGCTGAAACAGATTTGTTATTAAAGAACAGTATTCACAGCAAAGAAAGATGGGACTCTCATATGACCTTTATCTGCAGAGAAAGATGCCAACAGTATGCTCTCATTCTCCTGGGGTTACAACCATATATTTCTTTACCTCTACTTTTCCATTTCTGGAACATACATTTTTATATTCTTATTATGAGTTATGATTGCCAACAACTCTGCTTCAAAGTGAGGTAATAAAAACTCCATAATAAAAAATGCAAGGGGACTGGGGAAAACTGTTGAAGTAGTTTCTTTGTCACACTGAGCATGCACCCAAGCAAACATGCCCTTTTGTCTGTGATGTCCCTGGCCAGCAAGTGGCCTGATCCTATAAGTACCATCCCTCAGGAGGGGTGAGTGCCCTGCCCTGGGAACACAGGACAAAAACACCAAATTACCCAAAACTCACCTACTATTCAGAGGGGCTTCTCTCTGGCTACTGAATTTCTCTACTTATCCCATCCCTGCTTGCCACCAAGGAATCCTATCCATCTGCAGTGTGTTGGGGTACACCACCACAGTCTACTCCAGGGTGGAATGGATGTAACAGACTACAGAGCTAAGAAAACTAAGAGAAGGCAGACCAAGAAAAAAACAACAAGCAGACAGGTAGCCACAGCAAAGTTCATACAAAGCAGCCAAGACTCTCCTAACTGTATTTGTACAGATGCATATACATTAATAAGAATACCTCAGACAAAGATTGTTTCCTTGCTTTTCTCTTGTCTAGTCAGTCTCTCATTCATGATAAAATAGCTCCCTTTTGTACCCCAACACACTTTCTCAGTAGAGGAGCCTTCACACATCAATTATTGATCCACACAATTTCCTCCAGATACAGCAGTCTATGGCTTTTATGAAAAAAGCCACTATGAAAACAGTTGAGCAAAGGACCTTATGGTAGGAACTTTTGGATATATGTCCAAGAGTGGTATAGCTGCGTCTTGTGTTATTGATTCACAAATTCCTGAGGACTGCATGTTGATTTCCATATTGGCTGTACAAGTTTGCACTTATACATGTCCTTGCCACATGTCCTTGTAAGCATTAGCTGTCACTTGTATTATGGATCTTAACAATTCTAACAAGTGTAAGATGAAATCTCAAAGTAGTTTTGATATTAATTTTCACTGATGGCTAAAGATGTTGGACATGTCTTCAAGTGTTTCAGTGACTTTGGATTCTTTTACTGAGAATTCTGTTTAGAGGTGCTCCCCATTATAATTGGATTATTTGCTTTGTTGTTGTCTGGTTTCTTGAATTCTCTAATATCCTAGGTGAAGAAACCCAGAATCACATAGAAATATGACATTTACTCACTTGTAGGTGGATATTAGCAGTTAATCACAGTAATCACAGTGAATCACAGTACAATACATAGACACAGAGAGGCTAAGTAACAACAGCTCTAGGAGAGATGCATGGATCTCCTTGGTAAGCAGAAATTGAATAGATCTTATAGGTATACTGGAGGCAGGGGAGATGGGAAGAGAAAGGATCAGGTGAGCAAGGAAGGGACAGATGGGGAGAAGACAGGGAGAGATGGCTGGAATAGGGGAGATTTTAGAAGGGGCTGTAGTGAAAACTTTCTGGAACCTATAAACCTAGGGAGTGCTCCTAGTAATCCAGAATATGGAGGCTGAACTAGCCACGTTCTGTAACCACATAAAGCTCCCAGTGGGACTGGGACACCAAGACAACCACAAAACATTCAACCACTTTGACTACCTGAAAGATATGCTGGGGCAATGGTGACTCTGAGATTTCTTATGGCCAATAAATGACTGGTCTAACTTGAAGCCCATGCTGTTAGAGGAAGCCCATAACTGACACTGCCTAGATAGCCAAGAATTAGAAATTGAATGGCTCAGAGAACAGGGGTAGAACCAAATAACAACTGACTGAGAAAAAAAAA
>NW_026069407.1:4489-7460 GCF_014885135.2 Alexandromys fortis
AATCACAGAGTCTTCATGGCTTTGTGCCAGGGCCTCTGCACACATGCTATGGTTGTTTAGCTTGGGGTGTTTGTGAAACTCTTTAATGTAGGAGTCATGGAATCTCTGAATCTTTTGTCTGTTTTTAGGTCCCTTTTCCTTCTATTGCCTTGGTCTTGTATAGCCTTGAAATAAGAGTTTGTGCCTAGTATTGTTGCACCTTGGTATGATTTATTTGGTTGATATCCTTGGGAGGTCTGCTGGTTTTTTTTCTGAAGGGAAAAGGAAGTGGTGGAGATGGGACAAAGGGGATTTGGTGGGGGGAGGGACTAGAATGAGTAAAGGAAGGGGATAATTGAATCAGGATATATAGAATGAGACAAGAAATAAAAATAAAAAATGCATTTAGTCTAACTTCAATGATCCTTATAGTCTGTAGCAGCCCAAACATCACAAATGTCCAAAGTCTCTTATAACATTTAAGACAATCTCTAGACTGTAACATGTGGTAAAAATTTAAAAAAATGGGGGGGCTGGAGAGATGGCTCAGTGGTTAAGAGCATTGTCTGCTCTTCCAAAGGTTCTGAGTTCAATTCCCAGCAACCACATGGTGGCTCAACCATCTGTAATGGGGTCTGGTTCCCTCTTCTGGCCTGCAGATATACACACAGACAGAATATTGTATACATAATAAATAAATAAATATTTTTTAAAAAATTTAAAAAAAAAGTTAAAGAATTACAAGATATAATGGCACAGGGCATATTCCCATTCATAAAAACAAGAATATGACTGTGTTACAGCTCACATCCTAGACAGACTCGTGTATGTCACAGCAGACAGAAGAACAGATTCAAACTCGTTCAAACTGGATCACACCAGTGTAGACAGGTTCAAAACTTGATCAAACTGCATCAGAACAAATCAATCTGGTTCAAACTGGTTCAAACTGAATTAAAACAGTGTAGAGAGGTTCATAACTGGACCAAACTGGTTCAGACCAGATCAAACCAGTGTAGACCTCTTCAAAACTGGATCAAACTGGATCAAAACAAAATGAACAGGATAAATCCGGATCAAACCAGTGTAGACAGGTTTAAAACTGGATCAAACTGGATCCAACCAAATCAAACTGGTTCAAACCAGTGTAGACAAGTTCAAAACCAGATCCAACTGGATTAGACCAAATCAAACTGGTTCAAACTGGGTCAAACCCATGAAATTCCCACACTCCCTACATCCCCACAGACACAATCTTCCAGCAACCCTACAGCGGCTATCCCCAAACCATGTAGGCACCACTGTATCAGATGCACAGCCTCTGCTCAAGTGCAGGCCACATCAGCCAGAACAACAGGGAGGGAAACTGAGGTAAAGACTCTCTGCTGGACCAGAACCTATGGAGTTCACCAGAAATTCACATAGGATTCTTGTCTGTGCACCTCCTCTGTTCTTTTAATAGGACACATAAAGCAGAAAATCAGAAAGCAAATAGAAACTGAGGAACAAAACACCCATGCAACAAAGACAAATTGAGAAATCGGTACCAAGATCCACAAATTCCTCAAAACCAGATGCTTGGATACCAACATAAAAACACCATCAATAGGGCTGGAGAGATGGCTCATTGGTTAAGAGCACTGCCTGCTCTTCCAAAGGTCCTGAGTTCGAGTCCCGGCAACCACATGTTGGCTCACAACCATCTGTAATGAGGTCTGGTGCTCTCTTCTGGCCTGCAGACATACACACAGACAGAATATTGTATACATAATAAATTAAAAAAAACACAATCAATAACAGAGAGAGCAATAAGTAACTACCAGATTGCAGATATCCTACTACTGCAAGCCATGAAAATTCCAACGCAGTTGAACCACAATTAAGACCAACTTTGTGAGGATGACAGAAGTCCTTAAAGAAGTAAATGAATCCCTTAAAAAAGCAGTGAAAGGATAAATGAAGTATTGGAGAAATTTAATAAATCCCTAAAAGAAAGCAAAAACTAAACAAAGAAATAGTTGACAGAAATGAATGAATCTGTTCAAGACCTTAAAAATAGAAATAGGAGCAATTAAAAAAATATGAACTGAAGTAATTATGAAAATGAAAAATCTAAGTAATCAAATAAGACCTACAGCAGCATGCTTCACTAAAAGAATACATTAAATAAAGAATTTAAGACTTTAAAAGCATGATCAAAGAAAGGGACATATTGATCAAAGAAAATGTCAAACCTAAAATTTCCTGAAACATAATATCCAGGAAATCTGAAAGACCAGGAAAAGACCAATCCTAATAATGACAGGAAATGCAGAACAATCTCACACCAAAGGCACAGGAAAAAAAGGTTCAAAAAATTCATAGTCAAAATCTTTCCTAACTAAATTGACACAGGACTGGGGCATCTGCTCTAATCTGAAGGGAAATGAAGATTGCGTGGATGTGGTGAAGGGAGTCGTGGAGAGGACTGTGAGGAATGGAGGGCGGGGAGACTGCAGTCGTGGTAAATTTTAATTTAAGTGATGTGTGATGTCCTTCTTTATAAGTGTAGCTTTTATAAATAATATTTTATAAATATTATTGCTTTTATAAATAATAAATAAGAAGAAGAAGTGATGTGTGATGTCTTATTTATAAATGTGTTGCTTTTATAAATAATAAAAGCTACTTTTGCCTATAGCAAGGCAGAATATAGCTATGCTTGAAAAGATATAGAGAGCAGGCATGGAGCTGTCAGAGCATAAAGACACCCCAGAACCTTATTAGTAGCTCACAGCCTTGTGGCTGTGACACAGAGATTAAAAGACATGGGTTAAGATAAAAGAGCTAGTTAATAAGAAGCCTGAGCTAGGCCAAACAGTAATTAATTATATTAATTACTATATTAAGTGCTGTAATTAATATAGTTTCTGTGTGATTATTTGGGCCTGAGTGCCCAGGAAATGAAACGCAGTCTGTTTACAAGAAGAATAATTTTTTTTGTTTTTTTTTT
>NW_026069408.1:0-1232 GCF_014885135.2 Alexandromys fortis
GAGCGAGCGAGCGAGAGAGAGAGAGAGAGAGAGAGAGAGAAACCAACAGGTGACAGAAAGGTGGCTCAGCAGTTAAGAGCATTTGCAGCTCTTGCAGAGAACCAGGCCTGGGTTCTCGGTCCCCATGTGGCAATTTATAGCCATTTGTAACTCTGGTTACAAGGAATCTGGTGTCCTCTTATAACTTCTGCAGGCAACAGGCACATACCCAGAGCACATGTATACACATAGGCAAAACACATGCATACATTAAATAAATAAATATAAATAGCAAATAAATTCATTCCAAGTAAACGAACACACCCAAATAAACAACCCCCCCAAAACCCATATAGGCAAATGGCCTGTGTTGGAAAAGAAGGATCCCAAGTCAAGAACCTAAGCTTCCTAATTTAAGAAATTAGAAAAAATGTGAGCAAACGCAAAGCAAGTAGAAGGAAAGGAAGAACCAAGTGAGATCACTGGGATACAATGCAGATAACAACTAGCCAAAGCAATAAAAGGCAAAGTTATTTTTAAAAGACAGCAAAATTGACAAACTTGGCTAGACTCACCAAGAAACAAAGGAAAAAAGACAAAAGTTACTCAAATAAGGATGGAAAGATGTATCAGTGGAGAAGATGTTGCCACCAAATCATAAGAAACAAAGTTTGGATCCCCAGAACCCACACAAAAGCTGCGTGGGTGTGGAGGCCCATCCGTAATTCCAGCTCTCAGAAGGCAGAGACAGAGGGTCCCCCAGGGAAACTGGCTAGCTAGCCTGGTCACCAGCGAGCTCTAGGTTCAGCGGAGACATTCTGCCTCAAAGAATAAAGCGAAAAACTGAGGAAAAATCTGGAAGCCAGCCTCCACCTCCACCTGCATGTGTGCATGCATACACATGCACACACACATACATATACACCCACCCACGTGCAAAGATGCACACCCATGCAGCACACAACACACATACATACACTTTTTAAAAAGCCACTGAATAGAAATAAAAGAGAAATTTAACTGCCCAACTCCAGAAAAATCAAAAGGATCCAAAGAGCTTCCAGGTCCTTTTGAGTCTGAGGACAAGCTGAGTCTGAAGGACAGCTTGACCCCAGGAGTTCTAGAGCATCCCAGGCAGCACAGCAAAACCCTGACTTAAAAAACAAAGCACAGGGGCTGGAGAGATGGCTCAGCGGTTAAGAGCATTGCCTGCTCTTCCAAAGGTCCTGAGTTCAATTCCCAGCAACCACATG
>NW_026069408.1:6144-7611 GCF_014885135.2 Alexandromys fortis
TGAGGCTGGCTTATAGTTCAGAGGTTCAGTCCATTATCATCATGGTGGGAACCATAGCGGCAGGCAGGCAGACAGGGTAGTGGCTACATCTTGATCAGAAGGCAACAGGGACACTAAGTGGTATCTTGAGCATCAAAGCCCACCCCCACAGTGACACACTTCTCCAACAAGGTCACACCTACTTTAACAAGGCCACACCTGCTAATAGTGCCACTCCCTATGAGATTATGCAGGCCAATTACATTCAAACCAGCACACCAGTCCTAATAGGCACAAAGCCCACTGCTTCTTTGGCAAATGAGCATAGGCTGTTGTATTGAGGGATCCTTTTCCTGTACATGCATGTTTATTGTGGTACTGTTCACAGAAACCAAGATACAGAATCAACCTTAGTGCCTGTCTTATCGTGCTGTGACGGCACACTGACCAAAACCAAGTTGGGGAGAAACGGGTTTATTTGGCTTACACGTCCTTGTAATAATGACAATACATTATTGAAGGAAGCCAGGACAGGAACTCAAACAGGGCAGGAACCTGGAGGCAGGAGCTGATACAGAGGCCATGAAGGGGCCCTGTTTACTGGTAAGCTTTCCCTAGCTTTCTCAGCCTTCTCTCTGATAAAACCCAGACCCTAGCCCAGGGATGGCACCACCCACCATGGGCTGGGTCCAACCCCATAAGTCACTATTTAAAAAAAAAAAAAATGCCCTACAGCCAGATCTTACAGAGGCATTTTCTCAACTGAGGTTCCCTCCTTCCAGACAACTCTAGTTTGTGTCAAGTTTACTACTAGCAGGCACAATGTCCATCAACAGAAAAGAAAATGGAAAAGAATATATAGTTTATATACACAATGGGGCTTTATTTAGCTATAAAAACGAAATTATGTCATTTTCAGGTAGATGGACTTAGAACTAGTTATCATTGTGTTGAGCAAAATAACAAGACTCAGAAAAACAAGTATCATGTTTTCTCTCCTACATAGAATCTAGATTCTTCTGGGAAAATACAACCCTGAAAGTAGAGGAGTGAGCACTTGGGAAGGGGAAGGGTGTCCGCAGAGAACATGAGGGTGGAGTAATCATGGCACAGTAGCTATACCGTGAAAATGCCAGAATGAAGCCCACTTTGGGGGGGGGGGGTTGAAACAGTCTCGTGTAGCTCAGGCTGGGCTTAAATACACCAGCATCTTAGAATGACTAAGTCCTGCTCCTGCCGCCACCTCCCCAGTGCTGCTGGTATTACAAGCATGTTCCACCACACCCAGATGAAACCCAAGGTGCCAGGTCTTGCATTACTATGCTGAGATATTAAAAGGAGAAACTGAAGCTGACTTGGGTGTTTGGAGATGAGGACTATCTTAGGATTTCTATTGCTGTGAAGAGACACCACGACTAGGGCAACTCTTATGAAGGAAAACATGTAATTGAGGTGGCAGCTTACAGTTCAGAAGTTCAGTCCATTATC
>NW_026069409.1:0-7841 GCF_014885135.2 Alexandromys fortis
GTTGCACAAGTGGTTGCACTTCCTCCACAACCTCTCCAGCAGAGACTATCATTGGTGTTTTTTATTTTAGCCATTCTGACAGGTATAAGATGGTATCTCAAAGTTGTTTTGATTTGCATTTCCCTGATGGCTAAGGAGGTTGAGCATGACCTTAAGTGAATTGGGAACTTGGGAGTGGGGTGGGAAGGGGGTAAGGGGAAATGGGGAGAGAATAGTGAGTAGGGGAGAATGGTGGGAGATTGGGGGAATGGGATGGTTGGGATAAAAGAAGGGAGGATATGGGAGTAGGGAATTATATATCCTAATTAAGGGAGCCATCTTAGGGTTGGCAAGAGACTTGACTCGAGAGGGGCTCGCAGGTGTCCAGGGAGATGTTCCCAGTTAGTTTCTTGGGCAACTGAGGAGAGGGAACCTGAAATGGCCCTATCCTATAGCCATACTGATGAATATCTTGCATATCACCATAGAACCTTCATCTGGCAATGGATGGAGATAGAGACAGAGACCCACACTGGAGCACTAGACTGAGCTCCCAAGGTCCAAATGAGGAGCAGAAGGAGGGAGAAATGAGCAAGGAAGTCAGGACTGCAAGGGGTGCACCCAGCCACTGTGATGGTGGGGCTGATCTAATGGGAGCTCACCAAGGCCAGATGGACTGTGACTGGAAAAGCATGGGATAAACCGGACTCTCTGAACATGGCAGACAATGAGGGCTGATGAGAAGCCAAGGACAATGGTACTTGGTTTTGATCATACTGCATGAACTGGCTTTGTGGGAGCCTAGCCTGTTTGGACATTCACCTTCCTGGACCTGGATAAAGGGGGAGAACCTTGGACTTCCCATAGGGCAGGGAACCCTGACTGCTCTTCAGACTGGAGAGGGATGGGGAAAGGAGTGGGGGGAGGGGAAGAGGAGTGGAGGAGAGAATTGGGAGGAGGGGGAGGGAAATGGGAGGTGAGAGGAGGCAGAATTTTTTTCAATAAAAAATAAATAAATAATAAATAAATAAATAAATAAATAAATAAATAAAAGAATCCCCAAGCACACTGTTTATTGCTCTTTCACTTGACTACCCCCAAATGTAGAAGATAAATTCCCATTGCTTAAAACAGTTTGTATTGCAGAAAGAGGTCTCAAAGGTTTCTAGGGTGGAAATGATCTGAATGCCTCTTTTCTGAGGCCTATTATTCATTGTACCAAGGATATCATGTAATATTCCAGAGGAGGTAGGCAATGAAGAGTCATACCCTGCTATGATGCCTATAAAACACATTGGTGACCAGCATGATATGATAATCAAGGTGTAGCATTGTCATGTAAATTTTTTCAGTAAACAACAAGTTTCTAGTTGCCTTAAGACCTTTTCAGCAAGAGGGAAACAATGCCTCCTGCTGGAAACCTGGTCAGTGCAGTCATGTAATGACATTGAAGGAGGATCTGCAAGCACTACTTTACTAAGCCAGATAATGCCTACTGTGAATATTTCTTCATATCCTGTGTTACATGTTCTCCTCACCCCTTATCAAGGAAACTATTCTTTGTAATAGTAACCACTGCAGAAAGCCACAACAAATAAAAATGAAGAGTTGAGGAGCCAAGTTCCAATACAAAAACACTTCTGCATACAAAGCCCAAGGAACATTGTAGACACAGTGGCAGAAAGATCTGAATTACAGAATTAGAGAGTTTCTTGTAATATCAACTGTTCCTCAATCACATCTCACTAATATGACTGTTGTTAGGTAAGGATGGCTTCTGTAACACCATTATATGTAGCAGGGCATTCACAGTGAAAGCATTAAGATTTTACATGATAAAAACATTGGGGGGAATTTTGCTATGTGTACTACAGAAAGTAACAAATAGCCACAAAATAATCATAAGCCATAGGGAATGGGAAACCACCTCATCTGGTAAAGTGCTTGTTATAGAAGGAAGTAGACCTAAACTTTATCAGCAGTTTTTTTTTTCATAATTATGTGTGAGTGTGTGTGTAAGTGTGTGTAGTCCTATTATCCATATAGACACATTACTTTCAATAGCCTGCAGAGTCCAGCTCTGCTGGCTTCCTCCCAGGGTTCAGGTCAGTTACCACAATAAAGCTAAGGGAACACAAAGGGAACTTAGAAGATTTCTAGTCTGAGAGGTTACAGAATGACCTCATATTAGTACTGCTTCCATAATGTTTATTTATTCTTATGTCTCTATTCTAATTCTCCTGTTCTAATTCTAATTGTTACTAGTGTCTCCTCCTCTATTCTAACTTTTTTCCTTTGGAGAAGACTTGAAGCAATAAAAATTTTAAAAGTTTCCTCTCATTAGTCAAAAGCGCATTTCTCATGTAAGCAATAAGGAGCTGAATCATTTACCATGGAAACATAAGGTTTTAGGAGTAAAAATGTGATCAGACTCCAATGGAACTGTGCCCAGTGACAAACTTTGAGACATAGGTCTTTTGTTAGCTAAACTTGGCAAGTGAAGAATTGGCATGCTTTTCTTATGGTGCTTCATGTAGTTACCTTGGCTAGACACCTGCGACTCTGACCTTGTATATAGGTGTAAAGCTTTTTTGTTTTTTTTTAGGTCTTATAACCTTATATTTTCTTTTTTAAAATATGTTTTTATTTATTTATTAAAGATTTCTGTCTCTTCCCTGCCACCGCCTCCCATATCCCTCCCCCTTCCCCAATCAACTCCCCCTCTCTCATCAGCCCAAAGAGCAGACAGGGTTCCCTGCCCTATGGGGAGTCCAAGGACCTCCCACCTCCATCCAGGTCTAGTAAGGCGAGCATCCAAACTGCCTAGGCTCCCACAAAACCAGTACGTGCAGTAGGATCAAAACCCAGTGCCATTGTTCTTGACTTCTCAGCATTCCTCATTGTCCGCTATGTTCAGCGAGTCCGGTTTTATCCCATGATTTTTCAGACCCAGGCCAGCTGTCCTTGGTGAGTTCCCAAAAGAACATCCCCATTGTCTCAGTGTGTGGGTGCATCCCTCGCGGTCCTGAGTTCCTTGCTCGTGCTCTCTCTCCTTCTGCTCCTGATTTGGACCTTGGGGTTGTAGTCCGGTTCTCCAATGTGGGACTCTGTCTCTGTCTCCTTCCATCGCCTGATGAAGGTTAATATCCAGGCGGATGCCTCTATGTTTTTCTTTGGGTTCACCTTCTTATTTAGCTTCTCTAGGATCATGAATTATAGGCTCTATGTCCTTTATTTATGGCTAGAAACCAAATATGAGTGAGTACATCCCATGTTCCTCTTTTTGGGTCTGGCTTTCCTCACTCAGGATTCTGTTTTCTATTTCTTTCCATTTGCATGCAAAATTCAAGAAGTTATTGTTTTTTACTGCTGAGTAGTACGCTAATATGTATATATTCTATACTTTCTACATCCATTCTTCCATTGAAGGGCATCTAGGTTGTTTCCATGTTCTGGCTATTACAAACAATGCTGCTATGAACATTGTTGAGCATATACTTTTGTTGTATGATAGGGCATCTCTTGCATATATTCCCAAGAGTGGTATTGCTGGGTCCAGGGGTAGAATACCTCAATATCAGTCTGACCACACTGAACCTGATAGAAGAGAAAGTGGGAAGTACTCTACAACACATGGGCACAGGAGACCACTTCCTACGTATAACCCCAGCTTTAAAACTTTAAATTTATAATCTATTTACAAAGGCCTTTAGTCTAGATTGAACTTTATGTGAGGAAAAAATAAACTAATTGTGTGCAGTTAGTCTTAAACTGAGGAGAATTGTTATTTTCTTGTGTTAGTCTGAACAAAAGGAACAAGGCAGTTTTTTGTGTGTCTTACAGTCTCATGGAACAATAAATCTAGTTATGAAGCATGTCCTAGTATATTTTCTATATATAAAAATATACAACTAAATGAAAAGTCATCTTCCTGACTACCCACAGATATATGAGCCATTAAATTTAAAATGTAATCATGAGATTACATATACACATCATGTGAGATTACCTACTACAATGCAGTTATTAGGGATACATCAATCTGCTTTAGCAAGTTTGAGCAAGAATTTCCAGAAACAGTGGTCCTCTAGAATTTTCCCAGACAGGATTCACCTCCATCAGAGAAACATTCTTTTGGTGGGTTGACATCTGAACATGAGTTGTCACCCACTGTAACTCTCATGGCCTTCAACAATTTACCTCATGCATTAAGGAGTTATCGTGGTACTTTAAATTGAGGCATTTTTATTACATAATATCTGGAAAATTGATGCTGATGAAAAAATATACAGAACTACATTCTGTATATGTTTGTATTAAACTTACTAAAATGTATGTAACTAATGCTTACAGAATGTTATTATTGTGTGTTTCTTAATATTTTCAAAGTATTTAATTAATGTTGTCTAGCAGTGATAATCCATGCAGAAAAGAATATGATTATACAATTTTAAGTTTTACTTATATTTAAGTAACATACCAATAGTTTCAATAACTTTCTTAACAAAAATTACACTGTTGAAATTCTACTTCAATTATAGTTGAGGTGGTAATTTCAATATTTGATATATATGTATATACATGTCATATAACATTATCTTGTACACTAACATCAAACATTTTATAAAGAAAGGGAGAAATAAACCAACTGATTTTGCAATATAAAGAGATTTCCATACACTCAGGCTAATTGATCAGATTTAAATCATTAGTTCATTGGTAGAGAAGTGGTTTTGTTTTTTTCCATTCAAAACATCTTTTACTTCATAACTTTAACAATCCTGCATACTTATTAATGAAGGAAGGTTCCTCTATTATTAATTTCATATGAGCTAATGATTTTAAGTACAGACTGTTTAAATTTTCTTTCAAAACGTAATTTTTGTCTTTTATTAATGCTATTAACTATATTCAAATTTAAACAAAACCAATATAGATGAAATATAGAAGATAACAGAAATATAGCCATACATTAATTATTCTACCAATTACCAAAACCACCAATATTAAATATTAATATAAATTTTTTTCCAGTACCACCCTCCAATAAAAGTGTCTGATGGCTGAACAGAAACCATTACTCTTTGCATTTATCATTAAATTCATCAAAATGTTTTTGAATTATACAAAAATTTCAAGCTATCCTAGCAGTCATTAATTTGTAAGAAGAGAGTTACAGCTGTTTCCTATTCTCTTATTCTTGCTGAAATATACATGCATAGATTTAATTACGGTGTTTACATATTTGGATAGTATTATTAGTATTCATTTGCAGTTGTCCTGCCATATACACCCTGTCTCCCCTTATCAACTTAAATTTCCCCTTAAATATTTTCATTGTTCAAAGTACTCCAATGATAGAAATATAATTTTGAAAAAAATATATCTATTCTTTGAGAAATAATATGAACTTTAATAACAAAGATATTTATCATGACAAAATTTGCAGACACTCAAAGCATGAATTGAAAAATAATAAACTAATCAGTGTGGGTGGTAATACAGCTCCATGAAGACTGTTTTCCTGGATGTTTTCCGTAATTATTTAGAAGTATGAAATTTCTGTTAGTGTGGAAAATAGTCTTTCTGTGGGTTACAACCAAAACATAATCAAGCACTGGATGTGGCTGTATCCAGTTTTTAATATAAAATTGATATTGTACAAGTTTTTATTTACCTGTGTTATTAACTTTTACTTTTCATAAACATGTCAATGAAATTTTATTAAAAACAAACAACAACAACAGCAAAACACACCTTATTTGCTTCTGCCTCAGAGAAGTCACAGAAATGAAATGAATAAAAAAAAATTATTTGTGGAACACTATATAACTGAAAATTCAAAACCACTATCACACTTAAGAACTACATAGTAATATGCTTAAACAAATCAGGATCCAGTCATTTTTGAAAAACTTAATGATGAAAGGTTTAGCTAATCTTTGTCACAAATGTTTCTCTCATTCTAACTGTTTGTATAAACTCAAATTATGGCGATGATAAGACCACAGAAATGATGAAGTGTCTCATTGCCTGTTTCATTTCTTTGTTTCTCAAACTGTATATAAAAGGATTCAGCATTTGAGGCACCACAATATACATCATAGAAAATACTACATTTTTAACAGAAGAGTCAGAAATGGCAGAACTCATATACACTCCAAAAGCTGTCCCATAGAATAAGGACACTACTGAGAGATGAGAGCCACAGGTAGAAAAGGCTTTATTCCGTCCCTGGACTGATGAGATCTTGAGAATTGAGGACATAATTTGAATATAAGAGAAAATAATCCCAGCAATAGAAATACCACCAATGATACTAGGAACTATGTATATAAGAAGGGTATTGATGAAAGTATCAGAGCAAGCAAGTTTGATGACTTGAACAAGTTCACAAAAGAAGTGGAAGATATTATGGTCTGTGCAGAAAGACAAATTTAGCAACATCAGACTATGCAGTAGTCCATACATGATACTTATCAACAGTGAGAGAAAAATAAGCAATACACAGAGTAAAGGGTTCATGATAACTGTGTAACTCAGGGGATGACCTATGGCCAAGTAGCGGTCATAGGCCATCACAGCAAGGATACAATTTTCTAAGGTACCAAAAATCAAAACGAAACACACCTGGGACAGGCAGCCGGCGTAGCTGATACTTTGGTCCTGTGTTTGGATGTTCACTAGCATCTTTGGGATTATTGTTGTGCTTATACAGATGTCAGTAAAAGACAGATTAGCAATGAAGAAGTACATAGGAGTATGGAGGTGAGAGTCAGAACTTACAGCCAGTATAACAAGAATGTTTCCGAAAACTGTAACAAAATAAATAGACAGGAACAAGGCGAAAATAAATGACTCAATATCTGGAGTATATGTAAGCCCAATAAGAAAGAATTCAGAAATATCTGATTGATTTGAAAGTTCCATATTGATGCTGAATATTACATAAAAAAGAAGTAAAAATGATCTTAATTTTCGGGGGGTAATGATACTGTTTCATTAGTGTATTGTGGATATGATAATTATTGAAACATTTTGTATGCAATTTTTATAAATTCCTTGGCATAACTTATTGAATATATTTTCCATAAATGATGTCACTGAATTTGATTTATTTGAAACTTGAGAACCAGTGCTTTAATATTTTTAAGCTACGTTATTAATGTAAACTGAATTAATAGTTCTTTTTTTTTTAGTTTTAGGAGACAAGGTTTCTTTATATACTAAACCTCACTGTCCTGAAACTCGGGCTGTAGACCATGCTGACCTCAAACTTACGGAGAGCCCACTACCTCCTGGCTGCTGGATTTAAAGGCATGCATCCTTACCACCTGGCTCTAGTTCAACTTCTAATACACTTATATTCCATTCCTCTTGTATGATGTTCCTACACTTCAGTTCTCTTCCATGAATGTTGAAATATTTGTAAATATAGTAGCAAATTATTTTATTACAAAAAATAAAGCATACCATTTCCTCGAGATGCCATCCATACCTAGGAGGAAGATATCAGAAAGAGCATAGTAAACCTGTGTGTCTACAGCAATTTGTACCAATATGGGAATGCCTCAGATTTTTTTAACTACTCATCAAATTACAAAATATGTTCCTGCTATGAGTTCTGATGACCACTACGTTGATCACATAAACATAAATTATATATACAGAAAAAGATAAGAAGTCTAATTTCCCAGCATTCTGTTTTAAATATATGATCAGTCTACACTCCTGCCTTCAGGTATGACTCAACTAAGGGAATCTAGGTTGTTTCCAGGTTCTGGCTATTACAAACAATGCTGCTATAAACATAGTAGAGCATATACTTTTGTTGTGTGATAAGGTCTCTCTTGGGTATATTC
>NW_026069410.1:0-6505 GCF_014885135.2 Alexandromys fortis
AAGTATAAACAATATTGAACAACAATCATATGACTTTTAATCACACTGTGTGATGTGGAATATAGATCTGTTTATATGAAATAAGAGGAAGAAAATTGTTGTCTGAAACAGGCTCCCAGAAGTGGTGTTAATGACTAATCAATAGCATGACATTGGAAACTATGAAGTTCTATATTCCATTCTATTATTTTTAAATATTGTGTTTGGGTAAGATCTATTTTCTGTCTCCATGGGGTTCCATCTATCTCCTTGTTTATCTGTGCACCAACAGTACACACAGCGTTAATTACTATAGTTTAATACAAGAGAGAACAATCAACATAATATACTTTTCTAGGTTTCTATTTTCCTAGCTATGTTGTCCCTTGACTTTCTACCTGAATTGTAATGTGAGTTTATCAACTTTAGATACTCTATTAGCAATATGAATTGCAGTACATTGACTGTATGTACAAATCAGGGAAGGTATTTCTATAAAAGTGGTTCGTGGAACTGGACAGAAAGCCCAGTGGTAAAGTGGTGTTGGAAGTCCTTCTGTATATGTGTTGCTTTTATTGGTTAATGAATAAAGCTGCTTTCAGAAAATGTCTTAACAGAGTAAAGCCAGGTGGGAAATCTGAACACAGATTTGGAGAGAGAGTAGACAGAGTAAAGGAGAAGCCATGTTGTCACCACAGGAGCCATATGCCTCTGATGGAGCCTAGAGCCCTCAGAAACTTTGCCAGTATGCCATGATCTCATGGTGATGCACAAATTAATGAATATGGGTCAGTTTAGGATATAAGGGTTAGCCATAAATATGCTTAAGCTATTGGTCAAACAGTATTGCAAATAATATAGTTTCTGTGAGATTAATTTGGGTCTGAGTAGCAGGAAACTAACGAGTGGCCTCCCCATACAGTGAAGAGTAGCTGTTTCTTTAAGGAGGCCATAAGCTTGATTCTCATTACCTACATGGTGACTCCCAGCTATCTTTATTTTTAGTTCCAGGGACTAATCTAGCACCTTCTGTCACGCGAAGCAATAGACATGCAAACATTTTTTTTTTTACAAAGGAGAATATTTAGAGAGGATCACTCTTGGGTCCTGCTGCTGATCACATGTATTCTATCCATGTATGAGAAGAAAGAGGAGTCTTATCATACAGGATGGAGTCTGTGAGGTTTACGTCTATTAGAGGGAGGTTTCATATAGGAGAGACCTTGTTCTGTAACAAAGATTATTATAGATAGAATGGGTTGGGATGATTCAAGCCTTGATCCTGCTTAGGATTTTCAATCCACTTGGTTTGCTAATAAGGGAATTTTAACATATAAATTATTGTATGTAATAATAGACAACTTGTTTGAAGTAAATATCAAGAAAGAGTACATAAGGATTGTTCATGTAGCGTGCCTTTAACATTGAACTTCTCTGTCTTTATTTCAGTTTCCAGATGTGATATTGTGATGACCCAAACTCCAACCTCCATTCCTGCCAGTCTTGGAGATCAAGTCTTTATCTCTTGCAGGTCTAGTCATAGCCTCATAAAAAGTTGGGACTGGTACTTTCATAAGCCGGGCCAGTCTCCACAACACTGATATACAAGGTTTCTTTTTTTTTTTTTTGATATACAAGGTTTCTAACCAATTTTCTGGAGTCCGTTCAATGGTAGTGGGCCAGGGAATGATTTCACACTCATAATCAGCAGAGTGGAGCCTGAGGATATATGAGTATATTACTACTTTCAAGGTTCACATTTTCATCCCAAAGTAATTCTGACCCTTACAAAAACATTTCTTCTTATAATGGCCCAGGTGCCAAATATGTTACTTACTGGCCTGTATGAGAGGTGGTAACTTACTCCAGAATATTGGATGCAGCTGAGTAACTTGAGGCATGAGTACCTGCCTTGGCAACACCTCAAGGATCATGCATCTCAGTTCTCTTCCGCTTTTGTGATGGTAAAATTGCCATAGGAGAATGGTGAACAGGCATTTTTCTCAGCAATTAGGGATAAATCTGACTGAAATTCCATTTGGTTTCTACAGCTATTGTCTACCTTCATCATTCCAAATTATCCAGGAAAGAGGAAAAATTACTGAGACATGTTCATTTTAAACTGTCTCCATGTATTATGCTTTTGACTTAAATTCCATTTTATTAATATAAGTATTTTAGATTCTACTCTCCTTTGTTTTCTCTTTGTGTGAAATGTTTGTTGACTTCATAATTTCAAACTATAATTTAGTCACAACGGGTTCCTTTTCTTATGAATAAATAGTTTTTTAACTCCACTTAGCTATTGTTACTATTTTGACTCTATGTCTTATTCCAAGTACATGTAGGAACATATCCATGCTAGCATATTCTGGTTGTTTTGAATATTTCTCTTGCACAGGAGCATACTACTAGTTCTTACATTTACCTCAGAGTGAAAAGGTGGTCCTGTCTCTATGATTCCTCAGACTGAATGCTATGAGCTCCTGTCTCCTCCTACCTCTCTCCATCCAACCAGATCCCTTCCTTCCATAGTGTTGGGATTAAAGGTGACTAACTCCCAAGTACTTTGGTTAAAGGTGTGAGCCACCTGGATCTATTAACCTTGTATACTCATTCAATCTTGTGTAGCCCAGGGTGACCTTGAACTCACACTCTCTGCCTCTCCCTCTTGAGTGCTGAGATTAAGGGTCTGTACCGCCACTGCTTGCCCTATATGGCTAACAAGTGTGGTTACATCCACACTCTGATCTTTAGGCAAACTTTGTTATAGCACAAACAAAATATCAGCACACATGACAAGAAACCAAGAACTGAATCCAAAATCATTGTTTCATATCTTAGATTAAACTTTTACCATATTGATTTTTCAAAGTTAATGAATACATTCTGAAGAAGAATCTATTTTTCCCTCATTAGTTTTAGATATTGAGCCAATTATCTAGAATAGTTATTTAGATTTGAAGCTGTTATCTAGAAATTTTCTAAAAGGTTGTTGTGGTAGAGCATCTCATAGGGACATGAGATAGTTGCAATAAACACATACAACTTTTTTAGTCAGAACCATCTTTGTTGTGTTGGTAAGTTCAATGAATGAGGAAACCAGAGTCCTATTTTGAAAGTCTAGGGAGTAGTACAGGACTTTGGGATTAAGGATATTGAAATCAATAAACTTCTGTTTACAAATGTGAGACTCTTATTCAAAAAATTGACAAAGCAGAGACAATGGATTTGAGAAACAAAATGAGATTAAATGTAGGAAAAATCCTCTCATTCTATGAGTAGATTTACACACAAAGTGTGGTAGAACAAAGTGCCCATAAAAATGAACATCAGGCTGGGCGGTGGTGGCGCACGCCTTTAATCCCAGCACTCGGGAGGCAGAGGCAGGCGGATCTCTGTGAGTTCGAGGCCAGCCTGGTCTACAATAGCTAGTTCCAGGACAGGCTCCAAAGCTACTAAGAAACCCTGTCTCAAAAAACAAAAACAAAAAAATAAAAAAATGAGCATCATTCATTGCTCATCAAGGTAATAGAATATACTCTCCCTCATCTCACTGATATGTAAAACTGCATTTTGTTTTTTGTTTTTTTTTATTGCTTTATAAATAATACCATTCAAAATTTCCACCTCCTCCCATTTCCCTCTCATTTCCCGCCTCACACTCCCTGCTCACCATCCAGTCCTAAAAGTAGGCAGGGTACCCTGCCCTGTGGGAAATCCAACGCCCCCCTCCTCCATCCAGGCCTAGAAAGGTGATCATCCAAACAGACTAGGATCCCAAAAAGCCAGTACATGCAATAGAAACAATTCCCAGTGCCATTGTTTGCTTCTCAGTCAGCCCCTACTGTCAGCCACATTCAGAGAGTCTGGTTTGATCACATGCTTGTTCATTCCCAGTCCAGCTGGCCTTGTTTACTCATGCCATCTCAGTGGGTGGATGAAACCCTCACAGTCCTGACTTCCTTGCTCATTTTTTCCTTTTTTTCTGCTCTTCAACTGGACCTTGGGAGCTCAGTCCAGTGCTCCAGTGTGGTTCTCTGTCTCTATCTCCATCCATCGCCAGATGAAGGTTCTATGGTGATATTCAAGACATTCATCAGTGTGGCTATGGGACAAGGCCAGTTCAGGCACCCTCTCCGCTACTGCCCAAGGACCTAGCTGGGGGCATCTCCTTGGACACATGGGAACCCCTTTAGATCCAAGTCTCTTGCCAACCCTAACATGGCTCCCATAAGTAAGATCTTTTCTTCCCTGTTCTCATATTAACCCTTCCTCCATCTCAATCATCTCACTCCCCCAAGCTCTCCACAATCTTCCCTTTCTCCCTTCTCTCTTCCCCATCTCCTTCCCTCACTCCCAAACCCATACCCATGCTCCCAACTTTTGCCTGGCAAGGTTGTCTGCTTCCAATTTCCAGGATGATGTATATATGTTTTTCTTTGGGTTCACCTTCTTAATTAGCTTCTCTAGGATCATGAACTATAGGCTCAATTTCCTTTGTTTATGGCTAGAATCCACTAATGAGTGAGTGCATACCATCTTTTAGGGTCTGGATAATCTTACTCAGTATAGTATTTTCTATTTCCATCCATATTGTATGCAAAATTCAAGATGTCATTATTTTTTACCACTGAGTAGATTTCTAACATGTGTATGTGAAGACCCGCATTATTAAGGGCAGTGGGAGAGATCACCTATACTAATCCAGGACAAAGATGCAATCAGCAAGAGGTACCTTTATTGTTCACACAGGCATCTGTGGGTGCATCACTGGGAAAATTCAAACAGCCATATTTATAGGAAAAAATGATTACATACGATGGTAGTATAGCACAAGCATTTCATTGGGTCTCAAATTGGCAGGCTTAGCTCATCCTGAGGACCGTCCCATGTCTATTCTTGAATTTCCCCCAAAAACATAAAGGTAGATAAAGTACTCTGCAGCAAGTTGACAGTTTCGATAGAATGTCTTGGGGTGGACTATTCCTTCTCTTCAGCCCTGAAAAACCACAAAACTAGATAAAGCACTCTGTAGCAAGTTGACAGTTTAAATAGAATTCCTTGGGGGTGGAATATTCCTTCTCCTTAGCCTAGTCAGTGAGTCTGAAACCCATAGATATCCAGTTTTAGCATCGGCTGAGCCAGGGGGGCCTAGCTAAATTTTAGCAGAGTTTAATATAGTACGTGGGCACAGGGGTCTTTCAAGTATGGGAGGGTCTTTCATATGTGCCACACTTTCTTTATCCATTCTTCCATTGAGGGGCATCTAGGTTGTTTCCAGGTTCTGGCTGTTAAAAATAGTGCTGCTGTGAACACAGTTGAACAAAAGCTTTTGTAGTATGGGCATCTCTTGGGTATATTCCCAAGAGTAGAATTGCTGGGTCCTGAGGTAGGTTGACTCCCAGTTTGCTGAGAAACCACCACACTGATTTCCAAAGTGGTGGCAAAAGTTTGCATTCCCACCAGCAATGGAAGAGTGTTCCCCTTACTCCACATCCTCTCCAGCATAGGTTATCTGTTACACGAAGGGCCAGACCTGCTTGTTGTTGGGGTTTTTGTCCAACCCGGTACCTCACAACTGTTTAGTCCCAAAGAAAATCACACATAGGTCTCCATAAAGTATAAGCTGATTGGCCCATTAGCTCTAGCAGCTCACTGGCTAACTCTCACATCTTGATTAACCCATTTTTTCTGATCTATGTTAGCCATACGGCTCAGTACCTTTTGTCAGTGGGACAGATCACATCCTGCTGCTTTGGTGGTATGGGTAGGAGTGGGAAGAATCAACTTCTCATTACATCATTTCTACTTCCTCTCTGGTTTTTGCACCTATATTTCCTGCCTGGCCAATCAGCGTTTATTTATAACCTGATTGACAGAATATAGACAATTCTCCTACACCAGTTATCATTGGTGTTTTTGATCTTAGCCATTCTGGCAGGTGTTAGAAGGTATCTTAGAGTTATTTTCATTTACATTTACCTGATGGCTAAGGATGTAGATCATTTCCTTAAGTATTTTTTGGCCATTTGAAATTCTACTGTTGAGAATTCACTGTTTTGTTCTGTACCCCATTTTTAATTGGGTTATTTAGAATTTTAATGTCTAATTTCTTGAGTTCTTTATATATTTTGGAAATCAGACCTTTGTGTGATGTGTGGTTGGTGAAAATCTTTTCCCATTCAGTAGGCTGCCTTTTTGTCTAATTTACTGTGTCCTTTCCTTTAATGAAGCATCTCAATTTCAGAAAGTCCCACTTATTTATTGTTGTTCTCATTGTCTGTGATACTGGGGTTATATTTAAGAAGTGGTCTCCTGTGCCTATGAATTGAAGACTTCTGCCCAATTTCTCTTCTATCAGGTTCAGTGTGATAGGCTTTATATTGAGGTCTTTAATCCATTTGGACTTGAGTGTTCTACTTGGTGATAGATATTAATTTACTTTTGTTCTTCTATGTGTTAACATGTGTTATTCTGCCTGTTTAAAACTTCTGATTGGGGGAAACACAGCTTGCTCCGATAC
>NW_026069410.1:11902-12533 GCF_014885135.2 Alexandromys fortis
CAAGATCAGAAATATATATACATATAATAAAATTGACCTTAAATTAATATCAGCAAACCAAGATTCACATCAATGCAAATTATTCCCATCTATATCATCTCCCCCTTTAAATGTAAAAGGACATTTATAAACAATATTTGGGAACATGGGCGCAGTTATTTTCTCTCCAAACTGCTTCCTGCTAAATGGGGGGCATCGTTAATTAGGTCTTTCATGGTATAACCTGTGTGCTAGTTTCATCTCAGTTGGCAGTTGAGCGAAGCAATTTTCTGAGGGTGTTCACAGCAACCTTCAGGAGGTTGTGGTCTATCATACCATATTCGAATAGAAGAAATCCACAGACTCTCACGCTCTCTGAAAACAAAATAAGAAACTCCTTTCCAAAGCATCATGTTCTTAGATCCAAATTTCAAAGTCAAGGCATTTTCATAATATCTATGTTGGTTTAGTTCAGCAGCATTTATAAACAAATATCTTTTAGCAGCTGTTGCTCCTTCCTCAGCAATCAAACAATTCAAAGAGAGCATAATAGCATACAGTATCAAAATTCTCTGTGTATTTTCCATCTTCGTACGCTTTATTTTAACCTCTATTTCATTTATTTTTACTTTTATTTTTTGCTTTTTGAGAC
>NW_026069411.1:0-3360 GCF_014885135.2 Alexandromys fortis
AAAAAAAAAAAAAAAAAAAAAAAAAAAAAAAAAAAAAAAAAAAAAAAAAAAAAAAAGAATCCATTCAAGTCAGGCAGTGGTGGTGTATGCCTTTAATCCCAGCACTCTGGAGACAGGCAGGCGGAACCTCAGGTATATAGTGGGCTCAGGGCCAGCCTGGCCCATGTAAGACTGCCTCAAGAAAAACAAGGCCAGGTGTGGAGGTGCACACTTTTAATCCCAGCACTCTGGAGGCAGAGGCAGGCGGCTCTCTGAGTTAGAGGCCAGCCTGGTCTACAGAGTGAGTTCTAGGGCCACACAGAGGAACCCCATCTTGGGAGGAAGGGGAAGAGTCCACTCAACTAGACCTGTTGATTCCCCCGAAGACACGCCCGGGTTAGGAGTTAAGGCCATCTTTTAAGCAGGGGCACATTTCCAGGCCAGCAGCCCCTCCCTAGGAGCAGCTGGTGGCAGACTTTTGCTGCTGAACCTCCACTTTTCAGATGCTCGCTCAGAAGCACAGCATCTACCCCCCCTTCTCTGGGTATCCACTCAAGACCCTCTCTCCCGCACTTCAGCTGCAGTGACCACCGCCCAGCCCGTCTGTTCTCTTCCATCCCACCTCAGAAATCCTGGCTTTCTCTCCTTCAGCCGCCTTCTAGGAACCTGCCAAGACAACTTGACTGCCCTGTTATTTTTCTCTGAAACTCTAACAAAATGGTACTCAAGCTTCAAGATTTCAGAGGACAGTACTAACACCTGAGAGGAGGCCATGCCCCGCAGGAGCTTGGAACCACCTGTCTCAGGAGGCAGCACCAGCTCACACTGCCAGGGAGAGTGCTCGGAAGAACTAGGTCAAAAACCAGGTACCTGGGCTTTGAAAGTTCCAACTCTCCTAAGAGCAAAGGTTTCACAGGGTTCAATAGACGTTTGTTGGAGCCAATCAGCAGTTCCCTTGTCCGTTTCTATTTTAAACTACACCTCCCATGAGCTCTTTGAAGCAGGAATGCCGCTGCTAGGGAGTAGGATCCAATTGCCTATGGTGCTACTGGGAAATGTAGTCTTTTTTTGGTTTTCTCCATTTCTCATTAAAGGAGGATCTTAACGATCAGAGAGACGGGTTTAGGTGAGAGAATGACACAGGTTTTCATTTGAGATCTCTCTTGACTTCCATATCTTAATGACGGGGGCTCTCAGTTCTGCTTGTCTACCAACACACTACTGCAAAGGAAGGCAGGTAAACCACAAGCCTCGCGTCCTCAACGGGATCCCTGGAGTTTTCGCTAGGGCCTTGGGGATGGCAAGCACCACACCATACAAACACGCCGGAGTACAGGGCAGGGCTACTCACCGGGCTCTCGGTGGCCTGGTTTTCCTCCGGATGGGGTGCCGCGCGGTCCAGGGGCACAGCCAGCACAGCGGACAGCATCAGTAGGGGTGGTAGAAGGAAAGGGGCCCCGCGAGGAACAGAGGTAGGCATCGTGGCTGGTCTGTGATGAGAGACGGAGAATGGCTTTTTGTTGTTTTGCTACGGTTTTTTGAGACCTGTTTAGCCTTGGTTGGTTTTGAATTCTTGATCCTCCTGCCTGTCCCTCCCAAGCGACTTGTAGGCGCGCATTATTACCCCGGCTAAGGCTGTCCCAACCCCGAATCCGGCTAGGCAAACGAGTGGCACGTCTCAGTGCCATCTCCATTTGCAAAAATGAAGAAGACTCCAAGCGTTTCGTCACCTGGAACCCAGGATGCCAGGCCTCCAGCCTCCTTTTCCTACAGCGCAGTCCGTAGACAGTCATCCCGGTTCCCTCAAAGCAGGGAATCCTACCCTGGACCGAGATCCCAGGCCCCTAGGCTCCCCTTCTCACCGGCCTAGCGAGACCCGAAACCCTGAATACCGCGAGCTGCAGCCCTCCGCCCTCCGCTACCGAACGCCCCTCACCTCTCCCGGCGCGGAAGGCGTTTTCCCACGCTGGGACCTCCGCCGGGTTTTTGGTGATTTTCCTCCGGACCCGCCCCCAGGATACTGATTGGTCCACGCTGGCTCCGAGCTTCCGCCTGCGTTTGCAGCCCCGCCTCTTTCCGATGAAGTTCCCTTACTTTCAAAAATTTCTGCTTTCTTGGAAGCTTACATTCTTCAACGTGACATTTCCTGCGTCGTTTTCAAATAAAAGTCAAAGCCCTGAATGCGGGTGGGAGTGGGAAGGGCAATTTTTGCGGACATCTTGCCGCTGTGTCTCCTGGGAATTGTAGTTTTCTCATTTATTTTCGCTTCACAAATTCCTGCAAGTTTAGTGGCACGCAACTGCATAGTATATTATCATTATTTTTTAGGCAGGGTCTCACTATGTAACCCTAGCTGGAACTCTGTGTAGACCAAGCCGGCCCAAGCGCTGACCCCCAAGCGCTGAAATTAAAATACCACGACTGCCGGGCGATGGTGGCGCACGCCTTTAATCCTAGCACTCGGGAGGCAGAGGCAGGTGGATCTCTGTGAGTTCGAGACCAGCCTGGTCTACAGAGCTAGTTCCAGGACAGGCTCCAAAGCCACAGAGAAACCCTGTCTCGAAAAACCAAAAATAAATAAATAAATAAATAAATAAATAAATAAATAAATAAATAAATAAATATTTAAAAAAAAGCAGAATGTATCCAAATGTGCCTTTGACTGTTAATCTATCTCTCCAGTCCCTCTACTTAGGTTTTTTTTTTCTTTTTTCTTTTTTTAATGAAAGCTTATTTGTTCATTTACTTTTGGCCAGGAATTTTGACAGACACATGCCTTTAATTCCAATGCTGGAGACAAAGGCAGGTGGCTCTCTGTTCAAAGCAAGACCAGTCTAGAAATCTAGCTTCGGGCTAGCCAGAGCCACACAGTGAGACATGGCCCTGGCCTCATCCGGGAGATCAGGAGGTCGGTCTTAGTCCTTGCAGATTCCACGCGAACGTGAAGCGCTCAGAGTGTGGTCAGCAGTAGAGACAGGCAAGGCAGCTGAGCTCTTGAGTTCTTGCTCTAGCTGACAGTGCTGACCCCCTCCCCCCAACCCGGAAGCCGATGTCCTGACCTGCCACTGCTTCTGCCCCCTAGGGATCAGTGAAGAGGAGGAGGAGGAATCCAAGGACTTGTCAGTGGAACACAAGGCACCCAGCCCGGCCCCAGCCCCTGCAGTGGACTCTGACAGGGCTCATGGAGACTCGGCATCCTGCGTGGTGGGAGAGAGCACAGCGAAAAAGAACACAGAAGCAAGCCCACCAGCCTCCGACGTCAGGGTAGGCGGTACTAAAAACCTGCGGTCCGGTCTACAGTCTGTGCTCGGTGCTGCATGTTTGCATTTCCTGCAGTTAGAAATCCAAAGCAAAAGAGAAACCCTGTCTTGATCAAAAAAA
>NW_026069412.1:0-1289 GCF_014885135.2 Alexandromys fortis
GAGGGAGGGAGGGAGGGAGGGAAGGACGAAGAGGAGGAAGGAAGTTAGCTTCCTGACATATTAGTTTCAGCCTCCCTGCCTCAGCCACCTACACTGAAACTGAAGGTATATGCTACCATACCAGCTCTCATAACTTTTTTCAAACATACATTCTGTTGTGTTTTTTTTCTAATTTGTTGAGATGAACACTAAAGGCCACAAATTTTAATATTTTTTCTTTTTTCTGACAAATTCATTAAGCCAGGTATAGTGGTGCACACTTGTAATTAGTACTCAAGAGGTAGAAAGAGTAGGAAAAAAAAATGAGTTTGAGGCCACACAGGCTACAGTGAATGCAAAGCTGCCTGGCTATTAAAAAAAAAAAAAAAAAACTGTCTCAAACAGTAAGACCCATACCATACACAGGTATGGGGAAGTAGGAGGAAGAGTATACACAAGTTAGGGTATAAAATCAGGGTCTCATACCTACTAGGCATACATAGTACAAGTGAGCTACACCTAGCCTTACTCCCTTTGTTACGTACAACAATCATTGTTGTTATGTAATTTGGTGATTCCTCCCCCCCCCCCCCTTTTTTAAAGTTTAGTTTTTCGAGACAGGGTTTCTCTGTGAAACAGTCCTGCAGTCCTGGAACTAGCTCTGTGGCCCAGGCTGGCCTCGAACTCACTGAGATCTGCCTGCCTCTGCCTCCTGAGTGCTGGGATTAAAGTTGTGTACCACCACTGCCTGGCTATAATTTAGTAATTTTCAGTACTAATTTACTTTAATGTTTTACAGGTAATTTTGCTTCACTTTAGTTCCCAAACACAAACAGGGAAATCAGAAGAAAGTCTCAACAGTTAACTGTGAAATTTTCCAAGCACAAAACAAAATAATTTTGCATTTCACACTCATATAGTCACTACCTGATCTGCCATAACACTTCATAATACTGGCTTTATCACATATATCTCTCTAGCCATCCATTCATCCATTTTACTTTTGGTGCAAAGTGTAACAAATTAGTGCAAACTATACACACTAAAAACACTTGCTCCTAAATCTTTTAGCATCCAGTCCAATGTTTTCTTAGCCTGTCATGAAAAACTACATACAACTAAGTATACCAATATTGTGTACAAATTATTGTACCTTTGATAATCATATAGCTATATACTTAATACCAGTCAAGATATAGGATGGTAAAATTCCAAACAGTTCCCTTATGGCACTCCCTAATCAAGTAATCAAGTCCCACCTTTACCCTCCAGAAGAAACCATAGTATGTTCTTTTTTGAGGGAGGGAGGG
>NW_026069412.1:4684-8046 GCF_014885135.2 Alexandromys fortis
GAGACACTCTGAAAAATAAGATTATCATAAAGTTGTAAGTCAGGATTAAAAGAAAATCAAATTAAAGTTTCTACAGTCCTCATCTCCAAATAAATTCACAGATATTCAAAACTTGAAGATGCATAATGGAGATATATCTACTAGTGTTTACCACATCTCAATACATTTACTATGGAATATTAAAAAGCACACACATAACCTTACACTTTCTAAAGGTTTAAAAATTAAAATATTTATTTAAAATTAAATATATGTGTATGTAAATATATATGTATGTGTATATATACATATATATATATATATATAATTTTGTTTGAATGTTTTGCCTGAATTTAAGTCTGTATACCACATGTATGCTGGGCCTAGAGAGGACTTAAGAAGGCACAGCTCCCCCAGAACAGGAGTTACAAAAGGCTGTGAGCCCCAAAGTGGGTGCAGGAAATAGAACCCGGGTCTTCTATCGATACTCTTAAATGAAAAATCATCTCTCCTAGGTGGACCTAGTTTAAAGCATTCTGTCCAGCATAACTGTACCCAAGACAGATTTTTGTTTTATTTCATCTGATTTCTGAGACAAGAATCTTGCTGTGTAGCCTTAGCTGGCCAGCCTATGGCTGTGTAGACCCTGTGTAAACCAAATTGGCCTCATACTCATAGAAATCCACCTGCCTCAGACTCCTGAGCACTGTATTAAAGGCATGTGCCACCATGCAAAGCTCACAAGACAGATCTTGACTTCGATCATTTCTAAATAGCTGCTGGCTTCTGATAAGTGAACTTACGAGTCGACCTACCAACCTATCCTCCCCTGCAGGTTCCACAGCAGGCACGTGAAGGTCAGATGACAACTCGTCCTAGTTCTTTCCACGTGTGTGTGCCAGGGATCAAACTCCTGCTAACAAGCAAGTAGCTCGACCTACTGAGCCAACTGACAAACCTATAGTGAAGTGGGGTTTTGTTTCTTAAGATACATAGTGGACAATGAGGACTACTGAGACCTCAAGAACAATGGCAATGGGTTTTTGAGCCTACTGCACGTACTGGCTTTGTGGGAGCCTAGGCAGTTTGGATGCTCCCCTTACTAGACCTGGATGGAGGTGGGTGGTCCTTGGACTTCCCACAGGGCAGAGAACCCTGATTGCTCTTTGGGCTGACGAGGGGTGGGGGACTTGATTGGGGGAGGGGGAGGGAAAGGGGAGGCGGAGGTGGGGAAGAGACAGAAATCTTTAATAAATTAAAAAAAAATAAATAAATTTAAAAAAATAAAATAAATAGTAACAAAGCTTAAAAAAATCCATTTGCGATAAGTGGCAAAATGAGATTTTCTTACCTCAAATTACAAAATACTGAAGGAAGATTTAAATGGAAGAAGCTGTTTAGCACACTGATAAATTGGAAAATGAATTAGTACCACACTGACAATTGCTCCAGTGATGTGGGAGAGTCTTCTGTTTTGTGTTACTTTCATTGGTTAATAAAGAAACTGCCTTGGCCCTTTTGATAGGACAGAAAATTAGGTAGGCGGAGTAGACAGAACAGAATGCTGGGAGAAAGAAGCTGAGTCAGTCAGTTGCCATAGCTCTCCTCTCCGAGATGGATGCAGGTTAAGAATATTCCCAGTAAGACACCACCTCGTGGTCCTACACTCATTAGAAATGGGTTAATCAAGATGTGAGAGTTAGCCAGTAAGAGGCTAGAGCTGATGGGCCAAGCAGTGTTTAAAAGAAAAAAAAAGATTTATAGAATGAGAGTCTTGCCTGCATGTGTGTATGTTCACCACAAGCATGCAGTACCCATGGAGGTCAGAAGAGTGTACTGGAGTCACAGATGGCTGGAAGCCATTGTATGGGTGCTAGAAACTAAAGCTGGGTCCTCTGCAAGAGCGACAAGTACTCTTAACAGATAAGTCAACTATCCAGTCCTTGTTTTATTTTCCTAAGATGAGTAACTTGTCTTGCTTATCTGAAGTATTTTATAGGCTTTAGTGAGCTTATGAACAAAATAAAAATCCCATCTTAGGTCTTCCTGTGGAAATGAAACATTTCTGTAAAATGCCCTATTTGGTTCTGTTTTTTAAAGATTTATTTATTTTGTACTAAATAAAATGAAATGTATATATAGTATATACACATCAGTGTTTTGCCTGGATGTATGGGCATAACATGTATGCAGTGCCCACAGTGGCCAGAGAGGGTGTCAGATCCACTAAACAGAGTTACCACAGGTTATAATCCACTGTGTGGGTGCCGAGACTAGAACCCAGGCCCTCTGTAATAACAGTAAATGTTCTCACTGAGTCATCTCAAAACCCCTAGTTTTGCTAACAGTGTGGCCCAGAGTGCCTCCAAGTAGATGTGTTTGTTGGGGGTTTAAATAAACTACTCATTATGTAGTCCAGGATGACTCCAAACTTCTGCAATCTCCCAAATGCTTAAAACAAAGATATGTGCTACCATAGCCAGATTTTAAAAATGTCTGATTCTTGGGTATTTTGGTACTTGTTTTGAGACAGTGTCTCACTATGTAACCCTAGCTCACCTGGGACTACTCTGTAAACCAAGACGGCCTCAAATTCAGAGAGATCCTCATGCCTCTGCTTCCCAAATAATAGGATTAGAGGCACGGTCCACTACACCATGCCTGGCTTAAAATGTATTCTTGTTTGCTTGTGGGTGTTTTTTGTTTGGTTTGGTTTTTCATTTTTTCAAGACAGGGTTTCTCTGCAACTGCCCTGGTTGTCCTAAAATTCACAGCTGGCCTGCCTCTGCCTCCTAAATGCTAGGATTAAAGGTGTAAACCACCAATCCTGGCTTGTTTGTTTTTTGAGACAGGGTCCCTCTACATAGCCCTGACTGTCCTGCAACTCATTACATACACCAGGCTGACCTCACACTCAAGAGATCTGCCTGCTTTCTGCCTCTAAATGCTGGAATTAGCCAGGTGGTAGTGGTACACACTTTTAATCACAACATTTGGGAGGCAGAGGTGTAGTGGCATTTCATTTGTATTTTAATAAAGAAAGCTTGCTTGAAGATCAGAGAGTGAAACAGCCCCACTGGTTAGCCTTACAGACTAGGCAGTAACAAATACCTTTAATCCTAATAGTCACACTAGTTGTCATAGAAACCGGGCAGTACATGCCTTTAATCCCAGTGGTGCATGCCTTTAATCCCAGTACTAGAGAGGAATAAAAAATGGGACGAAATCACTCTCAGACACAGTCTCATTCTGAGATTCTTGGAGGCAGGATCACCATTTTGGACTGAGGTTGATGGAGGAAGGTCATTGGTTAATTATAATAAACCAACTGCTTGGCCTCATAGCTTAGAACATAGATGGGAGGAGTAAACAGAATAGAATTC
>NW_026069413.1:0-1215 GCF_014885135.2 Alexandromys fortis
AACTCTTATATTCTCACTTGATTACGTAGTTTAGATTCCGAATGGTATGCACCTCACATACATCCTCCACTCTTACCACTCTGCTTTTCACTGTAGGGATCCTAACCAGCTACCTGCCCTGACCCAAACCTGCATGCCAGCTGACCGTTGCTGGAATCAAAGCAAGCACATTGGCCACTCTCCCTTAAATTCTATTATAATAGCAAGAGGCCATTGGTGCCTCCCACAGCACCTTTTCCCACATCTCTGCAAAAATATTTCATGTCTTTCTTTTTTTCCGACTTCCAACATGTCCTTCCTAATGCCTTCCTTTCTTTTTCACTGAAAAAGAAAAACAGTCAAAAAGGAACTTCACATGTACTTGCTCCCCAACAAACCCATCCTCTCTGCATTAGTGCCCACTGCATTTTGTCCCTGCACCACAGACAAGCTATGCACCCCTGTCTCGGTGTCCTCCCTGTGTGTTAAACCCACCTCTCCCATACTTGTGAATAATGTTTCTGAAAAGGCTTGCTTCTTTCACGTGCTTTATCCATTTCTGTATCACCACTAAATAATTCTTGTCATTATACAGACATCTTGTAATACCTCTCATCCTAAACATTCTCTTGGCACCCACCTTCTCTGACAGCTTATTGTCCCAGGTAGTGTTAGACATTTCCCGGAAATGTCTATGATCTTCATGGATTCTAATACTGTTCTTTAATTTTCTCTCGATCTTTCTCCTATTAGCTTTTTCTCCAATAAAAATAATGAAACTGGTCCGGTGATTTCCATGTAGCTAAGTTCAGGCCCCAAGTCACAGTCCCCTCTGTCCCTATCTTAGCCTTGCTTCACCCACCTCATTTCTTCTCCGCAGAAGCATTTCCTGCACTTGCCTTTCAATTCATTCATACAGTCCTTACTTCTCCCACTTCACAGACCACTCTCTCTCAGTCTCTTGCATCTCCATGATGGAAACATCAAAGGGTCTTAGGACTCTGAACTACCTCCTTTTTCTCCAATCACTCCCTAAATATTCATTCTGGCTTCAGTCCTAGCTGTGTCTCTAGTTCAAACTTTGGTCCTTCTTAACATTTCTGTTGCATGTCTGATGAGCATCTTAAAGTTAACATACTAGGAATACATATTTTATCTAATAAATACGCAATAATTTACCTTGATAAATGGTATCTCCATCCGTATAGTTGCTCAAATTGAAAAATATATTTCTTT
>NW_026069413.1:8619-11421 GCF_014885135.2 Alexandromys fortis
AGAGAGAGAGAGGGAGGAGGAGAGAGTTATTTATTGAGCCTCTGCTGTCTACCAGGCCTTCTTGTACTTACCAGAAACATAGCTGCAAGGATGGAACCTACGAAATGTGTGTTCTGGAAGATGTGTGTCCCATGTTTCCAACCAGTAAGATTCCTTTCCCTCGAAACAGCCTAACAGTAAATGCTTCCAGCCAACTAAGGGCCAAGGAAAGAAAATGCAAGTTCATGTTTGAAGATTCTTTTCTGTTTATGAACCGTTAGATGGCTTTGGGTTAAAATGAAACTTGGCAAGTGATTAATTCACATGTTTTAGCTTATAAGGTGTTTTGATCATTTGGGGGTGTTTTCAAAATAAGTGGTGAGATTAGGGCTTTATCCCCCTTCTATTTTTAGTCCCTTTCTTTTGGAGAGTCCTTCACTTTTGATTAGATTTGGTGCTCTTAGAATATCTGAAAAATGCTTTCAAGTATTTGAAATGTGTATGTGGGTGAATGAGATGAGGAAGGAAAAAAACTCAAGACTTTGTGATCTTAGCTTAAATAAATAATACACACCTCATCCCCACAGTAGGTTCAGGCACCACATCCTCAAGGATCCCTGCTCTGAAAGCACTGGTGGGCAGTCCCTGAGCCCAGGGTCTTCCTAGCACCCTTACTATACTCTTAGCAGGGCCATAAGGAAATAACTGTGACATTCCCTGTCCATGTTTTCCCCAGACTGTATAAATACTGTGGGACTAGCACCAAGTCTTCCCTGAACACTCACCAGCACTTACCCAACCCTCAGTCTGGAAATTCACCAGGCTGGTCATTATGGTGGAGACTTTGGAGTAACATGTTTGCTCTAATACCAGTAAAACTGTTTAATCAGAAACTCTTGAGAATAGTTAGAGTTCATTAATCTTAAGGATATTTTAGGCTTATTCAGAGATGCAAGGATGTGAGAGCAATAATAAAGATGTATGATTTAAGAATACTCTTAAGTATTGCCAATGGCCTGAGCATTTCTCAAGACTTAAAGGGTTTAGGTAATAAGGTTGACAATAGTAAAATTGTCTGCGTGAGACACAGGATAAAGTTACATGACTTATTGAAGGTTTTCTTATTTAATTTCTGTTTCCTCTCGTAGAATTTAAGGTCCTAGAAGGTGTAGAACTTGATCTGTCAACGCTTTTATCCTCTGGGCCTAGAATAGTGTGTGGCTTATCACAGTTACTCAGGAAATGTTTGTTGAATGAATAAGTGGTAGACATTCTGTCAGTAGCGTGTGCCGGGTGATTCCTCACTTTTTAATGAACTGCACATGCAGTAGGATGGTGATGCTCTTGCTCAGTCATTCAGCATTCTAGAACAGTGCCTTTGCGCAGTAGGCAGTGAGAATCTGATGAGGAGAGAAGCTTAGCTTTCCAGTCTGCTCAAGGATATTTTCAAATATTATTTAAATATACATTACTTTAATATATTATATATCACATACATATTATATTTATATTCTATATATTATATAACATGTATTTATATGTGATATATATTTTCCTAAGGGAACTTTGCTAGACCAAGTTTCAGGAAGACTGGTTCCTTGGCTTCTATCCAGCTTTTCCTGATTTTTCTGTTTTGGTGTGCATGCTGGAACTTAGAGAAGCTTCACCCAGCCTCTACCATATCTCCATTTGGCATTCTCCCGTTGTTTGTCATTGTTCAAACTCCCCCTTTCAAGTAAGGACATCAATCTAATTACTGTGCTCTCTCTCCTCTCTCTCTCTCTCTCTCCTCTCCTCTCCCCTTGCTGGTCTCTCTCTAGCATAACTTCCTCTGGGTCACATCTGCAGCTGTGTTCTCAAACTGCAGTCTGTAGTACCAGGCAGGGAAGAGGGGTTGGACTAGAACCTTAATCTATGAACTTAAGGAAAACACATTTAAACATCAGCTTCTCAAAAGAAACTTTGTTTTATGACTCTGTATAGAAATGATTTGGTGATCTCCAGTAGCATGGACTGTAAGTTCCATGTTTATAGATAGTAAACACAGGAAGTCAAAGGGGACTGATTTTACAAAGCCTATTTTTTGAACACCAAGGAACCTAATATGACAGGACAATGAGTAATGTAAGAAAAGCTGCTGAAAGGTTCCAAGGGAATTTGCATATGAAACAAAGGAGTTTATTGGGTGCTTTATTTTAAAGACATCAGAGAAGGAACATAGGAGTTAGGTTAATTATTTCTCTCAATGTTGTGGCAAAAATACCTGACAAAAGCAACTTCAGGAAGGATGCGTTTTGGCTCCCAGTTTAAGCGTACAGTTCGTCATAGCCAGGAAGGTTTGGCAGCCAAAGCAGTTCCCAGGCAGCTGATCACATTGTGCCATGGTCAGGAAATAGAAAGAGCGAACGCTGGTGTCCTGGAACCCTGGTCTGTGAGGTAGGGCCTCCTGCATTCTTGGCAGGTGTGCCCTCCTCAGGTAAACCCCTCTGGAAACACCCTCAAAAACACCCTCCTGGAGGCTTACTCTGTCAGTGATTTAAAAACCTGCCAAGCTGACAAGAGTAACCATCCCAGAAGTCAAAATGTATTGAATGGTAAAAAAGGTGAACTGTATTGAATATAAATTACTCATCAATGGCAGGTGGTGGTGGCACACACCTTTAATCCCAGCACTCCGGAGGCAGAGGCAGCTGGATCTCTGTGAGTTAGAGGGCAGCCTGGTCTACAGAGCGACCTCCCAGACAGACTCCAAAGCTACAGAGAAACCCTGTCCCCCCACCAAAAAAAAATTACACATCAATGAACTTGACTTTAAAAAAAAAA
>NW_026069414.1:0-1801 GCF_014885135.2 Alexandromys fortis
ACAAAAAAAAAAAAAAAAAAAAAAAAAAAAAAAGAAAAGGAAGAAAGGCATGATCCTTGTAGAGTGAGCCTCAGGGAAGAACACACAGCCCAACTGCAGAGTACCTGCCTGGTACAAGCAAAGTCTTGATTTCCATTCCCAGCACCACAAGGAGAAAAAGAGACAGAATCTGAAAACCAGAAGGATGGCCCGAGAATGCAGTCCTCGGGAATTCAAGATTCTTACTAGGAACAGAGTGGAATCCCCCGCAGGGTTTAGGGCTGGATTTGGAGCTGATTTGCAGTGACGTCCCAGGATAAAGAGCTTTGCACATTCCTAGGTATGTCTGCATATGAGGGCGGGTCCCAGGCCTCACCCCTGTTCTACCTCCAGTCGCCCCAGCTCCTGACAGGTGTTTCTTGCACTTGACAACAATGAGGGCTGTCATTTGGGGTTGGCTGCTTAGCATAACCTTGATGTCACACAACTGGTACTCTTCTTACCAGACAGGGAGAAAGCACTCAGGGAGCAGACGCACGTTTAAAACTTGCACCAGCCGCCCTGTGGTATAGAGGTAGCCCCAATGCCACCAACTCTATCAGAACAGGAAGGGGAAGCCTGCACCTCCCACTTCTGGCCTATACTGCCCCTCCTGGCCTCCTTTTCCCTGAAGGTTTCTGCAACTCCCCGCTGGCGCTTCCTGCCCTAGCAGCCTCTCTCCCAGAATTCGCAAAGTCGCCTCTCTCACAAAGGACTCGGGACTTCTCTGCAAGGAAGAACAGTTTTCTTCTTTGATCCCTGTCCTTTCAAATCATGCTCTTTTAGGCCTGCTGGGAATACCGGGCAAGCCTATTGAAGAGTCAGGTACCTCTTAATGACTTCTCCCTTTCTACACAATGGCACAAAGGCTCTGCCAAAGCTTTGAAACTAAACCCTGGACTCCTCCAGGCTGTGCCTGTGCCATTATATAACAAGGAGCCAGGAGAAAGGGAGAAGGAAGGGGACAAAGCCTGTGGTTCTCTTGACTCCTTACCATTGTTTGTATTTGCTGATTAACGCGTGCGCAGGGCTCAGGGAGGGTCTCTAGCTTGCCTGTGGTTACACCCCTACTGGCTTGTGAGCTGGGAGTCCATCAAACTTAGACCCTCAAATGTGCAAGGCAGTCTCCCTACCACCAAGTCCCAGCCCCAGCTAAGGTCTAGATTGGAACGGATCCCTGTCTACGCCCTGCAACCGACCCCCTACCTAGTGAGTGTTTCCTGGGAAGGGGGCTGGAGCAGAGGTCCAGAGGTGTGTCTTAGTTCTGTTTTATGCTGCTGTAACAGAATTCCTGGGACTGGATAATTTCATAATGAATCGAAGTTGATTCAGCCTATGGGTCTGGAGCTTGGGCAGTCCAGGATGCTGGGATCACATGTGAGGAATGTGGTGAAAGGTGCCACTCAGTAAGAAAATACGAGAAGACCAGGCCTGCATTGACGGTACACCTGCTCCTGTAATACTGTTAATACATTCGTGGCAGTTCTGTCCGGGAGACATCTAGTTAAAATTGTTTACTTATTATTGATGTGGGGATGCGTGAGTGTGTTGGGAGGATGCATGTGCAGATCAGCGGACATTAAAAAGTCAACTTCCCTTCTTGAAGTTTGCAGGCAAATGGATGGAAATAGAAAACACTATCCTGAGTGAGGTAAGCCAGACCCAAAAAGAGGAACATGGGATGTACTCACTCATATTTGGTTTCTAGCCATAAATAAAGGACATTGAGCCTATAATTCGGGTTCTTAGAGAAGCTAAATAAGAAGGAGAACCCAAAGAAAAA
>NW_026069414.1:6091-8097 GCF_014885135.2 Alexandromys fortis
ACAATCTTATTTATTTATTTATTTATTTATTTATTTATTTATTATGTATACAATATCCTGTCTGCGTGTATGCCTGCAGGCCAGAATAGGACACCAGACCTCGTTACAGATGGTTGTGAGCCACCATGTGGTTGCTGGGAATTGAACTCAGGACCTTTGGAAGAGCAGGCAATGCTCTTAACCACTGAGCCATCTCTCCAGCCCCCACAAGAACTCTTATAAGGAAAACATTTAACTGGGGCTAGATCACAGGCTTAGAGGTTTGGTCCATTATTGTCATGGCGGGAAGCAAGGCAGCATGCAGGCAGATATGATGCTCAAGGAGGAGCCAAGAGTTCTACAGCTGGGTCAGCGGGAAGCAGGAAAAGAAGAGACACTGGGCCCGGCTTGAGCATTTGAAACCTCAAAGCCCACCCCAGTGACACCCTTCCTCCAACAAGGCCATACCTCCTAATAGGGCCACCCCCTGATAACCAAGCATTCAAATCAATGAACCTCTCGGGGGCCATTCCTATCCTATTTAAATCAGTCAGTGCTGCCGGAGAAGCACATCTGCCCTGAACATCAATGCAGACACGTAGGTCAATGTGCTGAGGATGAGTGACCTTTGGATAGTTGGCCCTAAATGGGACATCTGCAGCAACAACTCCGCCAGGTTCCTGGAGGAAGAGGTGGCTGGGCAGAAGGTAAGAGCCAGAGGATGGGGAAGGGGTTTGTCAAAGGCTCTCTTCTGACATTGTGTGGCGTTCACGAACTCACGAATGTTACCCACACAAGACCGAGACGAAGTTAAGCCTGCAAGATAGATCAGCCAACATCCCGGCGGGCAGCACTAACGGAATGCAGTGGTTATTTTAAGACAAAGGAGAAAACATAAGGGTGGGAAGGGGTGTTTTTGAGGGGTGTCCTAGGAATGTTGGAGGAGAAAGCTGGGGGTGGGAATGATCCAGAAACATTGTACACATGTATTAAATTATTCAGGAATTGTTATTCTAAAAACAGGAACTGGAGAGGTGACCCAGTGATTAAGAGCATTCACTACTCTTAAAGAAGACCTGGATTTGATTCTCAGAACCCACACGGTGGCTCCCTTCTCTCTGTAACTACAGCTCCAAAGGATCTGTTGCCCTTTTCTGGCCTCTGGAAGAGGCAGGCACACACGTGGTACACGTACATATATGCACGCTGGCAAATCCCACATAAACATAAAATAACTTTTGTAAAGATATTCTAGAAACAAAAAGAAAAAGAAAATAAATTTACAAGATAAAATAACGTCCATTAAAAGGGACTTTGGTATGACAGGGTTGAGAGTCACCAGAAAACCAAGCAAAAAAACATGGATGAGAGAAGACACTTGAGACAGGGGCCTAGAAACTTCAAGTAGACCGCTAGAAAGATGGGAGGTGAAGCCAGGAGGTAGTGAGATTCTGGGAAGGTTGTGAAGGTAGGGTCTCCATGACAGAATCTGTGCCTTATAGCAGGTAAAAGGGAGATGAGAGGACTCGCTCCCTCCTTCTCCCTCTCTCTGCCCTCCCTCCTTATGGTAGCAGTTAAAGGGGAAGTCTAATCTGTAAGAGAATTTAGAGCTGGGTAGGCACATGGGCATCTCGCTGTCTTATGAAATTGTATTTGTTTTGTTTTGTTTTTCGAGACAGGGTTTCTCTGTAGCTCTGGAGCCTGTCCTGGAACTAGTAGACCAGTAGCCTCAAG
Source organism: Alexandromys fortis (assembly GCF_014885135.2). Classification (NCBI taxonomy): domain Eukaryota; kingdom Metazoa; phylum Chordata; class Mammalia; order Rodentia; family Cricetidae; genus Alexandromys; species Alexandromys fortis. The sequence goes on from NW_026069414.1 coordinate 7,805, forward strand.
CTCACAGAGATCCGCCTGCCTCTGCCTCCCAAGTGCTGGGATTAAAGGTGTGCGCCACTACCACCCGGCTTGAAATTATAAATTTAATAGCATAAATTTTCCTTGAGACTGGACACTGGACTACACATCAGATGTCGATGTAAAAAAAAAATCATAGCCGGGCCATGGTAGTGCACGCCTTTAATCCCAGCACTCGGGAGGCAGAGGCAGGCGGATCTCTGTGAGTTCGAGACCAGCCTGGTCTACAAGAGCTAGTTCCAGGACAGGCTCCAAAACCACAGAGAAACCCTGTC
>NW_026069415.1:0-994 GCF_014885135.2 Alexandromys fortis
CCTCCTCCCCGCCTCCCTTTTCTCTCCTCCTCCCCCTACTCCCCGCACCCCTCTCCTTTCCCCCTTATTTGTGGCTATTGTTAAGGCTAATGTTTCTCTGATTTCTTTCTCAATTTCTTTATCATTGGTATATAGGAGGGCTACTGATTTTTTTGTTGTTGTTGTTAATCTTGTATCCTGCCCCCATTACTGAAGGTATTTATCAGCTTATTCAGTCTTGACTTAATTTTGGTAAGTGATATAAGAGTTCCCTGGTAGAGTTTTTGGGGTCATTTATGTATACTATCATATCACCTACAAATAGTGAGACTTTGACTTCTTCCTTTCCAATTTGATCTCCTTTTGTTGTCTTATTGTTTTAGTTAGAACTTCAAGAACTATGTTGAATAGATATGGAGAGGGTGCACAGTCTTGTCTTGGTCCTGATTTTAGTGGAATCATTTTGAGTTTCTCTCCATTTAATTTGATGTTGTCTGTTGGCTTTCTGTATATTGCTTTTATTATGTTTAGGTATGTTCCTTGTATCCCTGATCTCTCTAAGACCTTTATCATGAAGGGGTGTTGGATTTTGTTGAATGCTTTTTCAGCATCTAATGAGATGATCATGTAATTTTTTTTCTTTCAGTTTATTTATATGGTGGATTACATTGACAGATTTTTGTATATTGAACCATTCCTGCATTTCTGAGATGAAGCTGACTTGATCATGGTGGAAGTTTTTTTCATGTGTTCTTTGATTCAATTTGCCAGTATTTTATTATTTTTGCATCAATGTGTGTGAGTGAGATTGATCTGTAATTCTCTTTCTTAGTAATGTCTTTGTGTGGTTTTGTTTTCAAAACTCATAAAATAGTTTGGCAATGTTATTTCTGTTTCTATTGTGTGGAAAAATTTGAGGAGTATTGGTATTAGTTCTTCTTTGAAAATCTTGTATAATTCTACACTAAAACCATCTGGTCCTGGGCTTTTTTGGTTGGGATACTATAAAAACTCT
>NW_026069415.1:6517-14056 GCF_014885135.2 Alexandromys fortis
GATTTTGTTGAATGCTTTTTCAGCATCTAATGAGATGATCATGTAATTTTTTTTCTTTCAGTTTATTTATATGGTGGATTACATTGACAGATTTTTGTATATTGAACCATTCCTGCATTTCTGAGATGAAGCTGACTTGATCATGGTGGAAGTTTTTTTCATGTGTTCTTTGATTCAATTTGCCAGTATTTTATTATTTTTGCATCAATGTGTGTGAGTGAGATTGATCTGTAATTCTCTTTCTTAGTAATGTCTTTGTGTGGTTTTGTTTTCAAAACTCATAAAATAGTTTGGCAATGTTATTTCTGTTTCTATTGTGTGGAAAAATTTGAGGAGTATTGGTATTAGTTCTTCTTTGAAAATCTTGTATAATTCTACACTAAAACCATCTGGTCCTGGGCTTTTTTGGTTGGGATACTATAAAAACTCTTTCTATTTTTTTAGCATTATAGGTCTAGTTAATATGCTTATTTGGTCTTGATTTAATTTTGGTAAGAGATATTATCCAGAAAATTGTCCAGTTCCTTTGTTTTCCAATTTTGTGGAGTACAGGTTTTCGAAGCATGGCCTGCTAATTCTCTGGATTTTTTTCCATGTCTGTTGTTATGCACCCCTTTTCATTTCTGATTTGTTAATTTGGGTATTCTCCCTCTGCATTTTCATTAGTTTGGATAAAGGTTTGACTATTTTGTTGATTTTCTCAAAAAACCAACTCGTGGTCTCACTGATTCTTTGTATTGTTTTCTTTGTTTCTATTTTGCTGATTTCAGCTATCAGTTTGATTATTCTTGCCATCTAGTCCTCCTGGGTGAGTTTGCTTCTTTTTGTTCTAGAGTTTCCAGGTGTTCTGTTAGCTCACTAGTATGGGATTTTTCAGGCTTCTTTTTTTTTTTTAAAGATTTTTATTTATTATGTATATAGGTTTCTTCCCTCATGTATCCTTCACTACAGAAGAGGACACCAGATCTCATTACAGATGGTTGTGAGCCACCATGTGGTTGCTGGGAATTGAACTCAGGACCTCTGGAAGAGCAGCCAGTGCTCTATTCCTCTGAGCCCTCTCTCCAGCCACCTTCAGGTTTCTTGTGTATGCATTTAGTGCTATGAACTTTCCTTGTGTCCCATAAATTAGCTGCTTTCATTGTGTCCCATAAATTAGAGTATGTTGTGTGGTCATTTTCTTTGAATTTTAGGAAGTCTTTAATTTCTTCCTTTATTTTTTCCTTGACTCATTGATGATTCAGGTGAGAATTTTTTTAATTTCCATGTGTTTGTTGGCTTTCTGGACTTAGTGTTGTTGCTGAATTCTAATTTTAAGCCATGGTGATCTGATAAAATACATGGGGTTATTCCAGTGTTTTTGTATCTGTTGAGGTTTGCTTTGTTACCTAGTATGTGGTCAAGTTTTGAGAAGGTTCCATGAGGTTCTGAGAAGAAAGTATATTCTTTTATGTTTGGATGGAATATTCTATAAATATCTCTTAAGTCCATTTGAGTCATAGCATCTGTTAGCTCCCTTATTTCTCTGTTCATTTCTGTCTGACTGACCTGTCCAGCTGTGAGAGGGGACGTTGAAGCCTCCCACTATTAGTGTGTGGGTTTTAATGTGTGATTTATGTTTTAGTAGTGTTTCTTTTACCTATGAGAATGCCCTTGCCATAAACATTCAGTATTGAGATTTCCTCTTCATGGATTTTTCCTGTAACTAATATAAAATGTCTTTCTTTGCCTCTTTTGATTAATTTTAGTTTGAAGCCTATTTTGTTAGATATTCGAATAGCTACACAAGCTTGTTTCTTAGGTCTATTTGATTAGAAACTTTTTCCCAACCCTTTATTCTGAGGTAGTGTCTGTCTTTGAGATTGAGGTGTGTTTCTTGTATGCAGCAGAGGGATGGATTCTGTTTTCATATACAATCCGTTAGCCTGTGTCTTTTATAGATGTGTTAGTCTATTTATATTAAGGAATATTAATGACCAGTGATTGTTAGTTCCTGTCATTTTAGTTTTTGTTGGTGGTGATGTTATTATTGTGTGTGTTTTCCCTTCTTTGGGATTTGCTGCTATAAGATTATCTGTTGACCATGTTTTTGTGGATGTAGCTAACTTCATTGGGTTGGAGCTTTCCTTCTAGTACTTTGTGTATGGCTGAGTTTGTGGCTAGGTATTGGTTAAATCTGGTTCTGTTGTGGGATATCTTATTTTGCCCATCTATGGTGATTGAAAGTTTTGCTGGGTATAGTAGTCTTGGCTGGCATCTGTGGTCTCTTAATGTCTGCATAATGCTTGAGCAGGACCTTCTGACTTTCATTGTTTCCACTGAGAAGTCAGGTGTAATTCTGATAGGTCTACCTTTATATGTTACTTGGCCTTTTCCTTTGCAGCTCTTAATATTCTTTCCTTACTCTGTATGTTTATTGTTTTTGATTATTCTGTGGTGAGGGGACTTTTTTTGATCCAGTCTATTTGGTGTTCTGTGAGCTTCTTGTATCTTCATGTACATATCTTGCTTTAGGTTAGGAAAGTTTCCTTCTATGATTTCGTTGGATATATTTTCTGTGCTTTTGAGTTGGACTTCTCCTTCTTCTATCCCTATTATTCTTTGGTTTGGTCTTTTCATGTTGTCCCATATTTCCTGAATATTTTGTGTTAAGCTAATGTATCTTCAGGTTACCTTCCGAGGTCAAGTCAGCGAAATCCATCAGCATTCCAACATGCAGCACTAACTAGACTCAGCAGGTTACTGACCCAAAAGGGAGAGTATGTGATTGGAGAGGACTGGGAGGGACTGGGGACATTGAAAGGGAGCTGGGGTTCTTGGCGAGTTGTAGTACATATGATCAAGATGCACAGTGTACGTGCATGAAATTGTCCAAGAATAAGTAAAAGATACTCTTATTTTTAAATATTTTATCTGTAGAGGTATTTTTCTCCATATATGTCTGTGCACATGTGTATAGTGCCCACAGAGGCCAGAAGAGGGCATCGGGTCCCCTGAAACACAAGTTACAGATGCTTGTAAGCTGCCTTATGGGTGCTGAGAATAGATCCTAGGTCCTTTGGAAGAGAAGCCAGTGCTCTTAGCCACTGAGTCATTTCTCCAGCCCGAGATATTCTGTTTTTAGAGTTTGTCAGGCAATAAGAGCAGATAATTTCTATATTGGGGAAGAAGATATGTGTCCTTTGATTCCGTATTCACAATCATTTAGAGGGTAGTTCTGGGGTTGACCTGGGGCCATGTGTGACAAGCATGTGTAGGTTCTAGTACCCATAAGACTGTGCACACAGGAACATAGAGCAGAAAGGTAGGTAAAGAAAACCACTTAAATGTTGTAAGGAGGCCACTTTCCCAGCTGCCCAAACTCCTGAAATAACCACACAGAAACTATTAATTAAATCACTGTTTGGCCAAATACTTAAGTGTATTGCTAGCTAGCTCTTACATGTAGAAATAACCCATTTCCATTATTTTATATTTTACCACGAGGCTCATGGCAAGGTTTCAACGTGTCTGTCTCTGGCGGCAGTTCCCAGAATTCAGTTTAGTTTTCCCCACCTACCTCTATTCTACCAAGCCACTAACTGAAACAGATTCTTTATTAACCAATGGTGTTCACAGCATATAGAGGGAATCCCACATCACCTAAATGCTAACCCTGATGAGGAAAAACAAAGCACTTTTTAAATTTTAATTTTGCATATTTCTATATCATACTTAAAATTTTAACACCCACTTAATAGTTTTTGGAATGAAAAAATTAAAGTAACTATAAATGTTTACAGGGTGCAGAAGATGGCAGAGGTCTTCAGGAACTGCATGCATGAAGGATCTCTGAGTGTCCCTTAGGACATCAGGCTCACAGGATTATACACACGTGTCCACACCAGTTACAGAGAACTCTCAGAACCCTGGTGCCCTGGGTGGCAGCAGTTATTTTCATGTTACAGATGAGGTAAGAAAGGAACTGAGGGGGCAGGGTGGTTAGCTCATTAAAATGATTGAGAAGCCAGGAGTAGGGCTTCAGAAACAAGTTACCTGATCGTGGTTCTAAACAGGGCTCACAAATTCAAACAACTTCCAGAAATTAATGAGGAAGCAGAGAGGAAGTCAATCAACATCTGGTAAGGGCGGGGGAATCAGTTTACCTTAGAGGCGTGGTCCATGAGAGTTGCCTATGCTCCACCAAATGCATATATGGGCAGCAATAATTGGACTCAGTGGGTTATTAAAAAAATGAAGAAGCTGGGAGGAAAACATGAGGGGAATTTAGAAGGATTGGAGGGTAGAGAATGGATATGACTGAGAGACCTTGTGCATATGTATAAAATTCTTAAAGAATAAACATACAATACTAAATTTTCAAAAGGAAAAAAGATTCTGGGTATGCACACTTTTAATCCCAGCTCAGGAGGCAGAGGCAGGAGGATCTCTGTGAGTCTGAGGCCACCAAGTCTGCAGACTGAGTTCCAGGACAGCCAAGCTACACAGTAAGAGTCTGTCTCCAGGGGAAAGCCTGAAAAGATGGCTGGGGTGGGATATGGCTTGGTGCTCAAACACCAACATGGCGGTATGAGGCTCAGACTTCACCTACATGTCAGTGTGAGGCTGAGACTTCCATCCCTAATACTGCTTAAGGAAAAGAAAAAACCACAAAACCTTGTGCCAAAGTCCCATAATATTTAATCTTTCAATATTTTAAAACATTTGGATTCCTGAGTTAATATTCTAACTAGTTTTTTAATATCCCAACTGTTCTCTTAGTGAGCACTGCAAAGCCACGTGTAGCTACCATTGGATCGTCACAGAGTTTGACTAGGAATCCTACCACATCCTTCAAGACCTGGACCAGTTTCCATAGATTCCATTAGGCCTCATGTCAACAGGACACTGGGCCCCTTTCACACTCTTGGTCTCCTAAACAAAATTTCTATTTTGTTTTGTCTTGTTTTGTTTAGACAGGATCCCATGAAGCCCAGACTGGCCTCAGACTTCCTAAGTAGCTCACACTGGTCTTGATCTACTGATCCCTGTATGTCAGCCTTCCATGTGCTAAGGTTATAGGTATACGATATCACAGAAAACACTACAGTTAAAACCATGTCAAAACAGACACATGGTCTGGGGATGTATGTCAGTTGGTTCAACACCCACCACAAAAGGAAATCGAAGCCAGGAATGGTGGCTCATGCTTGTAATCCCAGCACTTGGGATGGAGGTGGGAGGATTTCCTCAGCTATGTAGGCAGTTCTGAGACCTACCACAGAAGGCTGAAGAAAGAAAGCAAGGAAGGAAGGAAGGAAGGAAGGAAGGAAGGAAGGAAGGAAGGAAGAAAGAAAGAAAGAAAGAAAGAAAGAAAGAAAGAAAGAAAGAAAGAAAGAAAGAAAGAGTACAGAGGGGCTCAGCTGTAAAGGGAAGGTGTCGGGTGTCCAAGTGTGTGTGAGTGCATGTCTACTGAGGGGCAGCTGTTCCTTCCGCTTCCTTATTCTGTGCTCAGGTGTGTCCCACTTATTTTTCACTGTGGGCACTATGCTTATTCAGCTGTGAAGCGTGGCTTCCTCTCTAACACAGGAGATCCTGAGTCTGGCCCCATGCTGTCTACACGGAGTACTGCTGGCTCTCACGCCGGACGTGGGCGACATGGTGTCTGGGAAACAGATGCGTGCAATGTCTTTCTGCCCACTTTCTTCCACACAATGTTCAGTCCCCCTTCGTCCATGGTGTTTGAGAATATTTTAGTACCCAAATAAGCCTGTTCATATTTATTGTTTTTAAATGTTAGAAATTATATTTTGACATTTTAGTCAATTTTAAGTTTAATTCAATGGAATTCGTTATAGTCACAAAGTGTTTGACCATCATCAATAGCTCTATTCCCCAAAACTTTCATGGCTCTTAACCTGTTATGTTTTAACACCCCAAGCTCTTGAAACATTGTCCTGTATAGTCTAAAAGGATCTACCATAGCTAAACACGCAGCTGATTAAGTATGTAGCAAGCAAAAGCAAAAAACAAATAGCAGGTAGCAGATAGAAGTGACAGAGAGAGAGCAAAACCTCATTACATCAGGTGCTTAGCACAAGCAGAGGCTGGGGTAGCCTTACACAGAGAGAGAACACAAGCAGAGGCTGGGGTAGCCTTACACAGAGAGAGAACACAAGCAGAGGCTGGGGTAGCCTTACACAGAGAGAGAACACAAGCAGAGGCTGGGGTAGCCTTACACAGAGAGAGAACACAAGCAGAGGCTGGGGTAGCCTTACACAGAGAGAGAACACAAGCAGAGGCTGGGGTAGCCTTACACAGAGAGAGAACACAAGCAGAGGCTGGGGTAGCCTTACACAGAGAGAGAACACAAGCAGAGGCTGGGGTAGCCTTACACAGAGAGAGAACACAAGCAGAGGCTGGGGTAGCCTTACACAGAGAGAGAACACAAGCAGAGGCTGGGGTAGCCTTACACAGAGAGAGAACACAAGCAGAGGCTGGGGTAGCCTTACACAGAGAGAGAACACAAGCAGAGGCTGGGGTAGCCTTACACAGAGAGAGAACACAAGCAGAGGCTGGGGTAGCCTTACACAGAGAGAGAACACAAGCAGAGGCTGGGGTAGCCTTACACAGAGAGAGAACACAAGCAGAGGCTGGGGTAGCCTTACACAGAGAGAGAACACAAGCAGAGGCTGGGGTAGCCTTACACAGAGAGAACACAGGAATTATTGGGCGACATGATAATTATGTTCTTAACAACCAAACCAATTCCCATAACAATCATGTCATTTCACATCCACATCAGCAATGTGTGTAAACAAGTCTTTTTATTTTTTTAACGATTTTTTTCTTGAGACAGGGCCTCATGTTGCTAAACCTGACAGTCAAGAATAAGAACACTACCACAATTTAAAGCAAGCTTTAATTAAATATTGGCCAGGTTAATGTATTCTGGTCAGGTTCCCAGGGAAATGACCCTGAGCTTGCAGAGGCTTAAAAAGACAAAACCCACAGTTCACCATATTTCCTGTCCAACCAGCGGCAAGCATGCATCCTGACTTATTCCCTGCCTACCCACCTCCTGCTCACTGTGATCAAGTACAGCAGGTGTACCTGGGTCAAACAAAGTCATTTAGGGAAATAAAAACGTCTGACTTGTTATCTCCCATAAACAGTAGCCTCCAGCATTTCAGGGACTGTCTGTCCTTGGACAAGGAGCTTGTGGAACAGAGGCAATTTTGTTTCATGGATCTCTAAAATGTAGTAATTAAAATTTAAAATGTAACTTTGTCTCTCTTGTAGCTAGGCTGGATTTAAACTTCTGATTCTCCTGCCCTACCCCCAAGTGCTGAGATTACAGGCATGAGTCACCACACCCAGCTATTCCCTCATTTTTAAAATAAATAAACCAAGAAGGAATTTAGTTAGATAGTTTGACCTTATCCCCAGATGGTTCAGGATGCAGCAGATAGCAGATACCAAGCCCCTTTGTCAAATGGCTAACTGTAGTGCCTATTAGCATACGAGAGAGAGAGAGAGAGAGAGAGAGAGAGAGAGAGA
>NW_026069416.1:0-745 GCF_014885135.2 Alexandromys fortis
TCCATTTGCATGCAAAATTCAAGAAGTCATTGTTTTTTACTGCTGAGTAGTACTCTAATATGTATATATTTCAAACTTTCTTCATCCATTCTTCCATTGAAGGGCATCTAGGTTGTTTCCAGGTTCTGGCTTTTACAAGCAATGCTGCTATGAACATAATTGAGCATATACTTTTGTTGTATGATAGGGCTTCTCTTAGGTATAATCCCAAGAGTGCTGGGTCCAGGGGTAGGTTGATCCCGAATTTCCTGAGAAACCATCACACTGCTTTCCAAAGTGGTTGCACAAGTTTGCATTCCCACTAGCAATGGACAAGTGTACCCCTTACTCCACAACCTCTCCAGCAAATGCTATCATTGGTGTTTTTGATTTTAGCTATTCTGGCAGGTGTAAGATGGTATCTTAAAGTTGTCTTGATTTGCATTTCTCTGATCACTAAGGAATTTGAGCATGACCTTAAGTGTCTTTTGGCCATTTGAACTTCTTCTGTTGAGAATTTTCTGTTCAGCTCAGTGCCCCATTTTATAATTGAGTTGATTAGTTTTTTACAGTCTAGTTCCTTGAGTTCTTTATATATTTTGCACAATGGAAAAAAGAGAGCATCTTCAACAAAGGGTGCTGGCATAACTGGATGTCAACCTGTAGAAGAATGAAAATAGATCCATATCTATCACCATGCACAAAACTCAAGTCCAAATGGATCAAAGACCTCAATATCAGTCTGAACACACTGAACCTGATAGAA
>NW_026069416.1:3876-6525 GCF_014885135.2 Alexandromys fortis
AAAGACCTCAATATCAGTCTGAACACACTGAACCTGATAGAAGAGAAAGTGGGAAGTACCCTACAACAGATGGGCACAGGCGATCGCTTCCTACGTATAACCCCAGCAGCACAGACATTAAGGGCAACATTGACTAAATGGGACCTCCTGAGACTGAGAAGTTTCTGTAAAGCAAAGGACACTGTCACTAAGACAAAAAGGCAACCCACTGACTGGGAGAAGATCTTCACCAACCCTGCAACTGACAAAGGTCTGATCTCCAAAATATATAAAGAACTCAAGGTTTTGTGTTTTTGTGTTGCTCACTCACTGAAGTGGAGAGCTGCTCTGTGGAAGTAGGAAAGCAGGAAGCAAAGAAGTCAGGCTCTAGGAATATGAATGGCAGCTGTCTGAAAACAAGCTAAATATCAAGAGTTGAATGGGTTAATAAACCGTGCCCCTACCACATGGGTGTGTATATGTATGTGTGTACATGTGTGTGTTGTTGGGCAGTATGTTCATTTCCCAGCTGCCCAGACTCCTGAAATAACCAAACAGAAACTGTATTAATTACATCACTGCTTGGCTAATCACTGTAGCATATTCCTAGCAAGCTCTTACATATTAAATTTAACCCATTTCCATTATTTTATATTTTATCATGAGGCTAGTGGCCTACCAGCAAGGTTCTAGCTAGCAGCTCACATCTTTCTCCTCTGGCAGCTCCATAGCATCTCCTTTCTCCCAGCATTTAGTTTGGATTTCCCCACCTACCTCTATTCTGCCCTGCCCCGCCCAAGGACAGATTCTTTATCAACCAATGGTATTCACAGCATACAGAGGGAAATCTCACATCATTCTCATGTATGTGCATGTGTGTGTATAGGCATGTTTGTGCATGTGTGTGTATGTGCTTGTGCATGTTTGTGTATGTGCATGTGTATTTGCTTTTAACAAATATAAGAAGCAGCACAATATAAATGTTGGCAGCCTGAAATAACCAGGCTGACTAAAATCAGCCACACAAAGGGGGATGCAATGTAACTGCATTACAAAGCTCTAGAAAATTCAATCCAGTTCATAGTGACAGGAAGGATATTAGTGGTTGACTAAGAACTCGGGGTGAGACAGGAGACTTCTGACGAGTGGGAAAGGACAGTGGGTATGTGTTTAATCAAGGCTGCAAAAATGTTTTTTACTGATGTACACATTTGCTAACATTTATGAATTTTATAGTCAAGCACATGAAGGTCATTTTGGTCAATAACACTCAATAAAACAGTTGTATGAAGCATAATAAGGAAACTAAGCTAACTCATGAAATTATACAGACAGTAAATGTATTAGTTGTTATAGAATATAAAGTAAAAATTCTGAAGTACATAACTGTTTTAAATCTTGTTTTTCAAATTGACTATATATAAAAATCTTGTTTTTCAAATTGAATATATATGTACATAAATACACATAGTATAATAGCTTACCCCAGGTAATTAATATATCTAAGACCTTACATACCAATTTTTTGAAGTAAGAAAAATTCATCCTTTCTTTTAAGCAATTTTCAAGTATTCAAAAATTATTATTCACAATAATCATGCTGTGTCACAAATCTCCTAAGCACAGGGAGCTGTTTTAGATCCCAAATTAGTGAAATTGTGTGTGTGTGTGTGTGTGTGTGTGTGTTGCTTGTACTTTGCTTATTTCAGTGAGCATAAATTCCCACAGGTTCTCCCATATTGTTGGAAAGTCTTTTTAAGGGTGAATAGCAATTGTCTGTATATACATGAACAGATAGCACATTCTTTTTTGTCTCTTCTTCTTCTTCCATAGACCCTTAGATAGACTTAGTATCTTGAGCATTATGAATAACACTGCAAAGAACAAGGGGAATTCAGTAATATCTTCAACTTACCCACTTCACTTCCTTTGGCTATATCCCCGCAAGTCAGATTGCTTGATTGTATGTAGTCAGCCAGAAATTTCCCTTTGGAATTTTAAGAAACATGCACAGTATCTTAGTGGCTGTGCAGCTCTACCAACACTGTTTAAATGCTACCTTAGCTCCATGTCCTCACCAAGAGGAGCCATCTCATGTTTCTGCTGATTGCCAATCTAAGATGTTTCTGCTGATTGTCTTACTAACAGGTATGGACTGATGTCCAAGGCAATTTTTATTCTTCTCTTTCAAGAGTCAACAACATTGACAGCATTTTTCATAAACTTATTGGTCATTTTTATGTCTTCTTTTGAGAAATATCTGATCTCTCTGTCCATATTTAATCAGTTCATTTTTTACAGTTAAGCTGTTTGAGTTCCTTATACACTTTGGATATTATCAAATGGATGGTTTGTAATATCTTCTCCCTACCTGTTGATTGGTTCTTCACTATGCAGTTTTACACACTATAGTAAATTAATACTCAGGGAACCAGGTAAGATGCTGAGCATTCCAAAGGCATGGACTTCTTGTCTTCTTACCTTTCCTCCCCAAGCTTCCACACTAATAGCAAAAGAGGGTACACCGAATAGAGAGAAGGTAATAGAGTGGCAGAATGAGCTAGAGATGGGGAGGTGTAGAAATGGATGGCAGGAAGAACCAAACTAAATTATGTTTTGATATTATAGTTACATAATTTCTCCTCTCCCTTTTCTTCTTCCAGCCTTCCC
>NW_026069416.1:12093-13884 GCF_014885135.2 Alexandromys fortis
TTCTCAACAGAAGAAGTACAAATGGCCAAAAGATACTTAAGGTCATGCTCAACCTCCTTAGCTATCAGAGAAATGCAAATCAAAACAACTTTGTGATATCATCTTACACCTGTCAGAATGGCTAAAATCAAAAACACCAATGATAGCCTTTGCTGGAGAGGATGTGGAGTAAGGGGAACACTCAGCCATTGCTGGTGGGAATGCAAACTTGTGCAACCACTTTGGAAATCAGTGTGGTGGTTTCTCAGGAAATTCAGGATCAACCTACCCCAGGATCCAGGGACAAGTTTTCCACAGGGCGCCAACACATCTACAGACTAATTCTCATAGATGCTCCATAAATGTCTCAGGTCATGATTGGTTTCTCCATTGGACCGTTGGTGTCAGATGCCCTGCACAGCATAGAGATTCTCATCCAGTGCGTTAGATTTGACAGGGTCTATCTGCGGGAGACCATTTGGGAGACCAAAAGTGGTCTCCCTCAGGTTCAGATGAAGGCAAGTGAGGAGACTGCTTATCACCAGCTACATAGAATGGTGAAAATAATTGAACAGTAGTAATGCTAACCATCTGATGAATGGACCATAGAGACCAAACTGCCGAAGTTCAATCATATTAAACAACAGTTTCAACCTATGAATTGTGACCCCTTTCCCAGGGGTTGCCAGGAATCATCGGAAAACATAGATATTTACATTATGATTCATAACAGTAACAAAATTACTGTTACAAAGTAGCAACAAAAGTAATTTTATGGCTGAGGGTCACCACAGCATGCTGTATTAAAGAGTCACAGCATTAGAAAGGTTGAAAAACACTGTATTAAACTATATGTAATCTCAACACGAGATATGGGAGAGATATTCACATCAATTTGATACATGGATCTGTAACCTCAGCTCATAGCCAGGCATGTGTGTGCATTGCTAACCCCAGTGGGTTACCTTAAACCAAATCAGCCTGTCACCTCTTTGCAATAACTTCTTATAGACCTAAACAAATTCTGACTCTGTGTGTCATAGCATGTAGGTTGCCACAACCTGGCCCTTGTCCACATCTGCCTCTATTGCCTTGTGTATTATACCACCCAAGGCCATAATTTATCTCAAATAGCAAACAAATGTATTCTTTCCTGAAGCTTGCATGCCTATCATTCTCTCCTACTGTGTTTTCATTCTTGAAAATTTTTGCCCATTCATTCATTCATTCATCCATTCATTCATGTATGCACACATCTGGAAAAAATTTTGAGTTCTCTGAGAGAAATTTCCTGGCCATTCTAGCCAAAATATGATCATATAACCACACATAATCCTACCAAACCCCATCCTCTCTATACCTTACCCACTCATTTTTCTTTACAGATACTCCTCATTCTATTTATTTACTAGTTTTCTTTTTAATCTGAGGGGTTTATACAGGAGCACATTGTATTTGTATCATTACTACCCCTTAGCCTGCCCCCTTAAATTCCTCCTCAATTTTTACCCATCTTTCATGTTATAGTATAACCTCAGGAGGGAAGAGACCTGGCTACTTATTCAAATGCTGCCTTTCTGTGCTTAAATTACAGTACCTGTTGTATACAGAGCAGTCCTACATTAAATAGTTGTTGAATGAATGCATGGAAATTAGTTTGTCTTACATTATAATTTTTCCTATTCTGCTCATGATATTATAGCTATTCTCACCAAATCTCATGCCACGGGCCTGTTTTGGGGTCATTTTCTTGCCCATATGCCTACATTTACTCATTGTCAATGTCCATGCTGCATCCGTGGGCTGCGGTCA
>NW_026069417.1:0-1618 GCF_014885135.2 Alexandromys fortis
AGGGGGGGAGGCGTGCGCCACCATCGCCCGGCTCCAAGTTTAATTTTATTAACACATGTAACAACTGCGTCTGTGTTACCCTCTCAGTACAGTTCGCAGGCCACCGTACCTCACACAAGCCGGGTAAGGGCCTGGAGATTGAAAGAACACACATGAGACCAGTGGGTCAGCAGATTCAACCTTGGGAACAGCCTTAAATACCTAGTTGCTGAACAAGGAATTCCCTCCAGGCAGGTGGGAAATTGCCACACCCAATGCCCTACAGCTAATCACCAGGCAGGGCAGAGGGAGCGCAGGGAAAAACTGAATGCTTTAGCTGGCTGACCAGAAACTGTCCTCAAGATGAACCCCAGGAGCAGGGGTAGACCCATGGGCCCTACAAACAAACACAGTCTCGGGGTCTCACAGTGCAATCAAATATCTGGCAACATCGAGGACTTTACCGTTGGAGCCCTGCAGAGTTGAGAATCAGGCTCAGGAGAAGCTACCACAGGAGACTGCTCATTCTTTCTCAGACCCTCTCTGATGGTTCCCAGAGCACAGAAGGAAGCTCAAGGCTGGACACTACGTCCAGTGGCAAAGTACCTATGAAAACAGAGCAAATGGTAGCTAACTAACTCAACTAATCCTCCTCTCCCCCTGCCTTCTGGTCTCCTTTTGTGTCTCTCTTTAGCAGAATCTGAGAGAAAGAGAGTGATGGAGTCTGGGAAATTAGGTAGCAGAGTCATAACGCAGTCATATGCGGTTATAGATCAGAGAAATCTGGAACGAAGACGGGAAAGCCACCGAGGCAAGTTGTGCGCTTTCCTCACGCAGCCTCCAGGCAGCTTTCTGTATCTGTTGGAACAAGCACAATTTCAGGACTCTGCCTGACAAGATGCCACTGTCCTTTGGGATGTGGTGATGTCGAGGTATTCAGGTGCTTTGGCAAACAGTGGAGATGCAAACCCCAGCAGTGACACCGCCCATCTCCCCGTGGGGCTGATGACACTCCAGGACCAGCCCAAATTTCTTCAGAGGATCCTGTACCCCAGTGACTACAATGCAAAGATAAATACCAACACCAATACCTTGTTTCAAGTGGGAGAGGAAAATTAATATTTAGAAAGAATGTGGATGACAAAACTATCAAGAAAAAGCCCGCACAGGACTGGGGAGGTGGCTCAGTCCATACTGGGCTTATTGTAAACAAGAGGACTTATGTTCAGATCCGCAGCACTCAGTAAAATAATGGGCTGGCAGAGTGTGCCGATAATCTCAGGGCTGGTGAAGGGAGGGGAGATGGAGGCAGGATGACTCCTGGAAAGTTCCAGGTTCAGTGAGAGATCCTCTTTTTTTAAAAAAAAAAAAAAGAAAAGAAAAGAAAAGAAAAGAAGAGAAAAGGATTGAGAAAACACTCCTGATCTCCACATGCACACGTGTGTAAACGCCACTCCTCCCATGTATCACACCAAAAAAACAAGTATTCTCATAGCTTCTGCAGTCCTTTTGTCTTTTATGTCTTCTCAGCTTGCTTCTCAGAGATAGAGTCTTATGTAGTCCAGACTGGCCTCAAATTACAATCTTCCTGTTTCAACCTCCCAAATGCTGGGATTACAGGCATGGGTCACTGTGCCCA
>NW_026069417.1:5818-7636 GCF_014885135.2 Alexandromys fortis
ACAGAGAAATCCTGTCTCAAAAAAAGAAAAAAAAAAAAAACACACAGAGAAACCCTGTCTCGAAAAACCAAAAAAAAAGAAAGAAAGAAAGAAAGAAAGAAAGAAAGAAAGAAAGAAAGAAAGAAAGAAAAGCTCAAAGACTTGGTGTGGACCACAAAGGACCCCAGTCACGTTACAGACACAGTCAAGGGTTGCCCTAAAGGCAGTGGTGAGGAGAAATCCCCTGGGGGACTGGACCTGGTCATCAGCGCAGAGCAGAAGGACAAAGTGAGCCAAGGACAGACAGATCACAGACTGCAAACGGTAGTCAGTGGCTGGTCTCTTGGGAAGGAACGAGACAGGAGACTGGAGACAGGACTTGGTGTGGGGAGAGCAAGCAAATGGATGGCTGGATTAGCGTTAGCGCAGGGTCTGAAGATCTGTGTGTCAGACATCAGTACCCACCAGTAGAAGTCTACACAGAACAGGCAGAGCTTTTCTGTGTCCTGGCAGCCACTCCCAAATAACAACAAGAGACTTAATATTAATTATAAATGCTCGGCAGATAGCTTAGGTTTGTTTCTAGTCAGATCGACAAGTTAAATCAAGCCATTTCTATTAGTCTAGCTGCCCCAAGGCTCATTTAACTCATCTATGAACTTCCATGTTGCTTCTTCCACATCTGGCTTGAGACTTCTCACACTCCTCCCTTCTTCCCAGCACTCTCTCTGCTCCAAAAATCCTGCCTAGTTATCGGCCAATCAACTTTTTATTAACGACGAGAGTATCACATTTTCACACATATTCCACAGCGTTAAGGGACATTGAGCAACTACAGGGACAAGAGAGCTTAATCAGTCAGTGTCGTATCTGTCAGAGTCTGGTCTTCCTGGGGTAGCTGGGATAGCGTCATGCTGAACTGACTCATGATCAGAAAGGAGATGTGACCATGACACATGGCCTTGCTTTGGTTTTTGATGCAGTCCAGACTGGCCTCAGACTTGCTGTGTAGCTGAAAATGACCATGAATTCCTGATCTTCCTGAGTGTAGTCAGCTTTCTTGTATTTTTTTTTTTTTGTCTCGCAAGCTCCCCGGTAATGACACAGAGACTTCTTATTAATTATGAAAGCATGGCCTTAGCTTAAGCTTGTTCCTAACTAGCTCTTAAAACTTAAACTGTTTCTATCAATCTGTGTTTGGCCATGTGACTTTTTGCGAGCATCCAACTTCCTTAGTGTATCACTTTTATGCCTAGATTCTTTCCCCTGAGTTCCTCTCTTTCCCGGAAGTCCCACCTAGCCATTCCTGCCTAGCTATTGGCTGCTCGACTTTTTAGTAAACCAATGTCTTCACACAGTGTACAAATATCCCGCAATACCCGAGTGCTGGGTTTACAAACATATACCACACTCAGCTCTTTTTAAACATTGTTTATTTGCTTTGTTTTATTTGTGTGAGGGCACAAGTGCAGACAAACACTGTCATGATGTAGGGGTGAAGATCAGAGGAGCTCTTGTGTTGTGAGTCAGCTCTTTCCTGCTACCCTGTGGGATCCAGGAATCAAATTTAGGCGTCAGGCTTACTCACAAACACCTCTTCCTGCTGAGTCACCTCACCACACACTCACGCGCATGCGCACACACAAACACACGCACACACGTACACACACACACAAACACACACTCACGTTCATGTCCAAGTCCACATATACATACACATATACATATAGTCACTTTAGGAATTGTGAAGCAGTATCTCACTTTATTTTGTTGTTGTTTTGAGACAGGGTTTCTCTGTGTAACCCTGGCTGTCCTGGAACTTGTTCTGTAGGCCAGGCT
>NW_026069418.1:0-1171 GCF_014885135.2 Alexandromys fortis
CCAGGCTCTGCCTATGGATCCTACCACTTAGTTCTGACCCAGGTGTGCAGTAGCTGCTGACACAGCTGTGTGTAGGGTCCAGAATGCCCTCTAGCAGACTGCTACATCAGACACAGTGGCACAGCCTTGCACATCAGGACCGCCCTACATAGGACAGGTGTGTGCTACAAGGTAAGAACTACAATTTTTAATATCCTCAGATGGGAGAGAAGGCAGACCTGGGGAGAAAGACTCAAAGGTTATTAGGAATGTCTGCTGAACTCCTGTCATCCTCTGCTGGCCACTTGAACTGAAGTAGGGCTTTTGAGTCTTTCCCATAAAGCCAGGGACCATCTTTTTGTGCCTTTCCACATACCACACCTCCAATCCCAACTGGGTTTTGAAGGCAGGCAGCCTTGTTCTGAACATCACTTTGGTGGAGCAGCACTCTGGCCCCGACCTTTATTACTCTTTTTAGTATTTTTTTTTTAGATTTTATTTATTTATTATGTATACAATGTTCTGTTTGCATGATAGAAGAGGGCTCCAGATCTCATAATAGATGGTTGTGAGCCATCATGTGGTTACTGGGAATTGAACTCAGGACCTCTGGAAGAACATCCAGTGTTCTTACCTTCTGAGCCATCTCTCCAGCCCCCTCTCTTTAGTATTAAGAGCACCTTGGAAACCATAACTTCCAGTTACTGCACCCAGGAAGAGAGCAAAGCAGGGAAGCAGGAATGCTCTGTTGTAAACCACTGCCATCTACTGGCCAAATGACAAAAAGCACATTCCTGACAGTCCCCAAGCAATAGCTTTCTCTCAAGGTGATAAACAGCTCAGGGTGAACTGAGGAAATAGTTCTTGGAGAGATGCAAAGGGGTTGCTTAGGGCCGGGTACTCTTGGGACAGTTTCTATGGCTACCCTGGAGAACAATAACAATAATGGCGACTATCTCATCAGGCACATTCCTGTGCCAGGATTGAGCTCAGTTTTCTTTTAATTAAAAAACTTCTTTCTTGGGCTGGAGAGATGGCTTAGGGGTTAAGAGCACTTGCTCTTCCAGAGGACCTGAGTTCAATTCTGATGGTTGTGGTGGCTCACAACCATCTAGAATGAGATCTGATACCCTCTTCAGGTATGTAGGCATGCATGCAAACAGAACTCTGAATATATAATAAAACAATTTTT
>NW_026069418.1:6708-7889 GCF_014885135.2 Alexandromys fortis
CAAATATGGTGTCACTGCTGAGATGGTGTTGGCATTCTAGCTAATAATGCACATCCAGTGCTGGCTGGGAGAGGGCGGAGTGGAGCCAGCAGGAAACCGCCATAGGAACCATGTGTGTGGAGGTGGAAGAGGCCAGGACCAAAGGGAGCAGCCTAGGCTACCAGGAGCTAGATTTATATATATATATATATACACACACACACATTAGTACAGAGAGTTCTTCACTGGAGAAAGGAGATGCAAATATGAAAATGAAAGGGCTAGCATTTTCCTATAGATTTGAGCTGGATATATGGATATAAACTCCTGGCTTTAAAGACACAAAGTGTGGGGCTGGAGGATGTGGAGAAGTTAGATGAGGCACTGATTGCCATGCATGAGGCCCTGGGCTCCATCCCCAGCACTGTGTGTGCTGAGAGTATTTAGGCATGCTGGTAAGCCTAATATTTGGATAGTATAGGCAGGGGGATCAAAAGTTCAAGGTCATCTTGGGCTACAGAGTGAGTTGGTTTACACAAGACCCTGTCTCCTGTATAATTAATTAAGGAATGCAAAGTGGGGAGGCTGAAGGGTAAAACGACAGAAATGTCTGTGTGGGAACATCCACGTGCTGTGCAGTTCTGACTACTCAGAGGACCTACAAGTTGTGACACTCCAGGGGCAGTCAGGACACCAGAGGACAATTGTTGGCTGCTGTGTAAAACAGCTGGGTCTCACCAGAGAAATGGCCGCTTAACAGCTGGGGAGAAAGAGGAACAGAGGAGCCCACTGTGCACAAAGGGATAGGAAGTCAGACTGGGGTGAGACTCAACTGGTCGAGGCTTGTCTAGGATGTGTGGACCCCAGGCTATCCCATGCCAGCACAGAGAAACCAGGCCTAGGGCTGCACACCTGTAACCCCAGCATTAGAGGAAATGGAGGCAGAATGGTCAAGATTCCAAGAATATGGGCTGCTCAGCAAATTCAAGGCCAGCCTGAACTGTATGAGACCCTGTCTTAAAAAAAAAAAAAAGGAAATAGTGGAGGAGTAATGGAGGAAGGTCATTGGTAAAAAATAAAGAAACTGCTTGGCCCTCATAGGTTAGAACATAGGTGGGTGGAGTAAACAGAACAGAATGCTGGGAGGAAGAGGAAATGAGCTCAGACGCCATGCTCCCCTCTCCTGGGCAGATGCGATGAAG
>NW_026069419.1:0-944 GCF_014885135.2 Alexandromys fortis
TCAAGACCAACGGGGCAGCACAGAACAGGCTCAGGCATTCCTGCTCTGTATGAACAAGAGTGGCATTCAAGACTAACGGGGCAGCACAGAACAGGCTCAGGCGTTCCTGCTCTGTATGAACAGGAGGAAGAACCCAGGGAGTCCCAGGACAATTTATTTTTAAAGATTTATTTATTTTATGTGCATTGGTGTTTTTCCTGCATGTATGTCTGTGCAAGGGAGCTAAGTGAGGAGGTGCACTAATGAGCAATGGAGCCCAGGAGTTCGAGTCCAGCGTGGGTAATGCAGGGAAATTCTCCTCTCAAATGAAAAACAAGTCAGAGATGATGCTGCACTCCTGAGGCCTAGGCCAGAGAGCCTTGAGCTCTCAGAGTTGGTTGGCTTTTGCTGGGGGGAAGGGTTCTATTGTTGCTTTGTTTGCTTTTTTTTGTTTGTTTGTTTGGTTTGGATTTTTCTTTTTTTTTTTTTTTAAATATTTATTATGTAAATATTCTGATGGCCAGAAGAGGGAGCCAGATCTTTACAGATGGTTGTGAGCCACCATGTGGTTGACTGGGAATTGAACTCAGGACCTTTGGAAGAGTAGGCAATGCTCTTAACCACTAAGCCATCTCTCCGGCCCCTTGGTTTTGATTTTTCAAGACAGGGCTTTTCTGTGTAACCACCCTGGCTGTCCTGGAAATCACTTTGTAGACCAAGCTGGCCTCAAACTCACAGGAAAGCTCCTGAATGCTAGGACTAAAGGCATGTACCACCAAGCCCAGCTGAGTTTTGCCTTAAAAACAAAAATTTTAGCTGGGAGATGGTGGCGCATGCCTTTAATCCCAGCACTCGGGAGGCAGAGGCAGGCGGATCTCTGTGAGTTTGAGACCAGCCTGGTCTACAAGCGCTAGTTCCAGGACAGGCTCCAAAACCACAGAGAAACCCTGTCTCGAAAAACAAAA
>NW_026069419.1:1639-4748 GCF_014885135.2 Alexandromys fortis
AAAACATAAAGAGGTTAAAGAAAGTGGTTTGGGGGAGGGGGGTGATTTGGATCTCCAGAGCCAGGGTCTTCTCAGCACTCAGGAGACAGAGGCAGGTGGATCTCTCTGAGCTCGAGGCCAGCCTGGTCTACAGAGTAAGTTCCAGAACAGCCAGGGCTGTTACACAGAGAAACGTTGCCTTCAAAAAATATAAAATAAAAAAGAGGGTCCTCCCCAACTCCCTTTGATGATCCCCTTGGATTGCAGCTCAGAATCTCTGGGGATGGAGGAAGCAAGGAGGAAAACCCAATGGGACATCACCGCTGGCTTCCAAGGCCACTCTGATCTTTCCTCAGAGTTCCCAACTCCAGGCTGCCCCGGGGACCCAAGCGTCCCTCCCTTCTCTCCCAGACACACCATTTTATTCATTTGTTTGGGTTTTTTTGGTTTTGTTTGTTTGTATGGTTTTGGTTTTTCAAGACAGGGTTTCTCTATAGCTATGAAGCCAATCCTGGAACTAGCTCTGAAGACCAGGCTGGCCTCGAACTCACAGAGATCTGCCTACCTCTGCCTCTCGAGTGTTGGGACTAAAGGCATGTGCCACCACCACCTGGCTTATTTTGTTTTATTAATAAGAGGATTTATTCAAATGATTTTTTATTTGCTTATGTGTACAGTACCTACATCAACACAGCGGCCAGAAGAGGGCATCAGACCCCCTTGGAGACAGAGCTATAGACAGTGTGAGCTGTCGTGTAAGTACAGGGAACTGAACCCGAGTCTTCTGGAGGGCAGCCCATCCTGGATAGCCGTCTCTCCAGCAAACTTTTTTCAACCAGGAGCTAAACCCAGGGTAGGCAAAAGCTCTGCCGTTAGGCTCCCCTCTAGCTCTCATGAGCAGCTTCTCTGTTTTGGTTTTGGAGTGCTGGGCGTGGAACCCAGACCATTGCCCACGCGGAACAAGTGCTTGCTTACTCAGCTGTGGGCCTCACTCCCCTTCCTGTGGGTTTTGTTTTTGAGATAAGGTCTTGCTATGTAGTGTAGGGTGGTCTCAAAATTACCATTCTCCTGCCTCAGCCTCTAGAGTACTGAGGTTTACAGGAACATACTACCACACTAGACGACTTTATAATTTTATTATATTAGTATTATTTTGTTTTGTTTCTCAAAACAGGGCTTCTTTGTGTAGCCCTGGCTGTCCTGGAACTCATTTTGTAGACCAGGCTGGACTCGAACTTACAGAGATCCACCTAATCTGCTTCCTGAGTGCTGGATTAAAGGCATGCTCCACCAACACCCGGCCAGGTTTATAAATTTATATACTGCTTTTTCTCAATCACCTTCAGCTCAAAATAATCCTGTCAGACTGGCGTGTTTTGGAGTGGCCCATTCCATTCACCTCCACCACAGTCTCGGCTTTATCTTCTCAGCAGGTTGTGTTGATGAGATTTGGGGAGCTGCTTTGAGACTGTTTCTATTTTGTTTGAAAAGGGAATGCATTTGACTGATTTGTCTGCTCTGTCTGGGCCTTTGTGACCGTCTCAGACAGACAAGTGTCTCCCAACTTCAGGTAAGGTACACCTCCTTGTGATTGAAGCTGGTGCAGCAGCCATGATCCCGGTGACCACAAGGGGGCGGCCGAGACTACGCTACACACGTGGAGGTCAGTGGTGTCTTCCTCTATTGCCCTCTGCCTTCATTTTCTTTGTTAAACTTTATTCTGTGTGTGTGTGCGTGTGCGTGCGTGTGTGTGTGTGTGTGTGTGTGTGTCAGAGACAGAGGATCATCAGGCTTGTAAATCAAGTGCCTTAACCACTGAACCTTGTCACTGATCCCATCCTCCTATATTTTCTGAGAAAGACTTGTTCTGAACCTGAAGCTTGCCGTTTGGGGCTTGACTGGCTGGCCCCAATCTGCTGGCTCTACTTGCCCACACATGCCACCAGTGCTGGGCTTACAAGAACACATCACAATGCCCACCCCTATTTTCTGTGACAAGGCCTCATGTATCCCAGGTTGACATTAAATTCACTCTCCTGCAGCCAAAAATTACCAGGGTGCTGGGATTACAGGTGTGTACCACCATATCAGTTTGTGGGATGCTAGATACTGAACCCAGTGCTTCAGATAGGCTGGGCAAGCACTGTACCAAACAAGATGCAGCCCCAGCCTCCAGCACTTGCTATTAATAGTGGTTCTTTCTAGCCCTCGGGAGGCAGAGGTATAAGTATGCATATGTATATGTATGCATGTCTATGTATATATGTATGTGTGTATACATGCATACACATATTTATTATATATTTATATATATATATAATTTTATAGTTTTTTGTCTCTCATTCTCTGTGTGGCCCTGGCTATGCTGGAACTCACTCTGTAGACCAGGCTGGCCTCAACCTCACAGAGATCATCTCACCTGCCTTTGCCTTCCAAGTGCTGGGATTAAAGGCAAGCGCCACCACCTCCCATCTATTTTTTTTATGTTTATCTCTGTGTGTGCTTGCTTATATATGCACCACATGTGTGCAGGTGCCGTGCCCTTGGAGGTCAGAAGAGGACATCAGATCCCCAAGAATTGGAGTTATAGGCAGTTGTGAACTATAAAACATGGATGCTGGCAACCAAAACTGGGCCCTCGTTGAGAGCAGCAGCTACCCCTTAACCACTGAGCCACCTCTTCATCCTCATAAATAAAATATTTTAAAAGTTCCATACCCTCTCAGTAGTGCTAGAGTGTAGGCAGAGTTTGTCATCAGGACTGCTGGCTCCCAATAACCACACAGACTTATTAATTATAAATTCTCAACCAATTGCTTAGTCTTGTTACTAACTAGCTCTTTCAACTTAAATTAACCCATATTTCTGATCTATGCTCTACCACGTGGTGGTACCTTTTTTCAGCATGGAACACTCATCACCTGCTCCCTCTGCCTGTCAGGAGCCAATTTCCTCCTAAAATCATTACAGGAACCATAGCCCTGAGGAGTCTGCAGAGAACCCCACACCCATAATTGTGTTAAGAATCGTTCTATTGGGGCTGGAGAGATGGCTCAGTGGTTAAGAGCATTGCCTGCTCTTCCAAAGATCCTGAGTTCAATTCCCAGCAACCACATGGTGGCTCACAACC
>NW_026069420.1:0-3618 GCF_014885135.2 Alexandromys fortis
GTCCTTAGCACAGTACCCAGATAAATTCCCCACGCAAAGCTGCATGGTGAGTCAAACAGCCAGCCACTCCCCTGCCACTCCCCAGCCACTCCCCTGCCATGTTTCACTGCAGACCATGCAGCCTGTCGCTTCAAGACTTTACATCATCATAAATATGTAATAAATATTATTTAGAAACCACAAACTGGTAGAAATGTTGATAGCCCAAGTAATTAGTGAATGCATTATATCTAGAATTTGAATCTTGCAATTCAGACATAAAAGACAAATGTCCAGGTGAGGTGGCATGTGGCTTTAGTCCTAGCACTCAGGAGGCAGCGTCTGGCAAATTTCTGTGAGTTCCGGGCCTGCCATATTTATATGGTGAGACCCCAATTCAAAAAAAAGTTGGGGGGAAGAAGAAGAAAAGATAGGTGTTCAACCTTCTCCTTACAATAAGCAAAATCTGGAGCAAGCCTTTTATAAAAGTAATATTCACACACAAATAAAAAATGTATATGAAAAGGTTCTCAGTTTGTTGGTCACAAAAAATTCTCAGGCTTATTAGGAAACACACCTTCTAGAACGGAAAAGTCACCATACGGACAAAACCAGCAAGAATGTGCAGCACCTGGAACCTTCCAGAAGAAGTGGACATTTTGATTTTGATTGAGCATCTTTGTGTGTGTGTGTGTTCCTGTTTGCTGGCTGTTCCCTCTCCTACCTGGTATTCTCATCCTTGCCATTGCGTTTTCTGGTTGCTGCTGCTGGTTTTTCTGGCTGATCTAGTGTTTGGTCACTTTGGTTATGTGTTTATCCTCTCCAACTTTCTAAGCAGCAACAATGTTTCACTGGAAGAGAGCAGTCCCATTTCCTTCCTCTAGCCACGCAGAGCCTGCTCCTTGTCTTCCCTTCTTGTCTTCCCGTGGAGAACAGGCACTGTATGTGGATGGTGAGAGTGGCCAGAACAGGAGCTTAGCTTGAATTTTTCGGAAACCCACTGTCAGTCATTTCAGTTCCATCCATCCATCATTGCCATGCATTTATTGCCTCATGCGCTTATGAGGTACCTCCTTTTTAGAAACTGGCATGTAGTAATTACGTGTATTTATGAAACATAGCATGATAATCTGATGTATTCAAGATTTAGCAGTCAAACCGAAGCAGTTAGTATTTTCCTCTGTAATATTTATTCTTTATAAATATTTATTATATATACACATTCATAGTATATACCCATAAATATATGTGTAGCATGTATATAATATGTAATACACATATATGTATGTATGTGTATATATATTCATATTCATGTATGTATATACACTTTTATTACAGCTGGCGGTTGAACCCAGGGTCTTGGGAATGAAAGGCCAGCATTCTACCCCTGAGCCGTATTCCCAACCCAACATTTATAGTTCCTCTGTGTTAGGAACACTGGGCCTCTTGTCTTCTAGTTCTTTATAAAATATACAAGAAGTCATTGTAACCTATAGTCCCACATTGTGCTGTGGAGTAGAACAGTGGACTTTCCCCTTCCCTTCTGTGTGGATTGTCACCCTGCCTCGCTCTCCCACTCCCCCCTGCCTTCCCGGCTTCCGGGACCGCTGCTCTGTGATTTCTATTTATGTAGCCAAGGGTGACCTTGAACTCCTGCTCAGCATGCCTGCTTTATGCTGTGCTGGGGTTTGAGCTCAGGAATTGTTGTGTGCCAGGCAGACATTCTACCAAAGGAGCTTCATGAGTTTCACCTTATTTCCCCCCTCCCTCCCTCCCTCCCTCCCTCCCTCCCTCCTTCCCTCCTTCCCTTCTTCCCTCCCTTCCCTCTGTGTCAAGCTTGGTTGTTGGTTACTATTAGATTTAAATGAGTCAGCCATTCTCAGCTTCTCTGAGGGCTTATGGCTTGCTTTCTCCTTGCTGGAGGGGCTGTGTCCCTCTTGAGTGTTAATAAGAATCTCACTTTCATTGATTTCTGAAGGACTTTCTTTGTTCCTTAAACCCAGTAAAAAATGTCAACTTCCCAGAAGTTGAACTTTTTTCTCAGCTGTGCTCTTATTATTATGGGCTCAGAAACCAATGCCCTGTGTAGTTTCTCTGCTGACATCTTTTGAGGAGCATCACGATTAGTTGAGATGGCATCAGTGCTCCTGGGTTCTAGAGACGGCCTGAGCAAGTCAGAGAACTGCAGCTGGAAACAGGCTACTGCAGATGTCATCAGGACTGCGGACTCCCAGAGAGGGGAAGGCTAGTTACTAATACCAGCATGGAGGCTCAGGGATAAATCCATTGCCACATTGTGGAGGAAGAGGCTTAGGATCCAAAGCCCTCTAGCAAGAACTGAAGTCACCTGAGAAGGACTAAGCAGAGGTGGGTTGAGGAGGCCCAAAGGACCTGGGCTACCACACTCTGGCACCTCTATAGGGTACTTAGCACACCCCAGCCACTCCACAGGGTACCCAACACACCCCTGCCCCTCGAAAAGTAAGCCAACACACTCCAGCTCCCAACAAGGTACCAAGAACTCCCAAACCCCTACAGAGTACCAAGCACACCATAGCCTCTCCTAAGGGTACCCAGCATACTTCACCCCTCCATGGGTACCCAGCACACCCAAGTCACTACACAGTCTACAGAGCATACCCCAGCCCCTCTATAGGGTATTGAGCACACGAGACTCCCTCCACAGAAAAACACAACAGACCCCAGCTCCTCCTCAGTGTCCCCAACACATCCCCAGCACCTCAACAGAGTATCAAGCACACTCCAGCCTCTCCACAGGGTTCCCATTGCACTCCAGCCACTTCAGAAGATATCAAGAACACCCCAGCACATCTGGAGAGTACCTAGCATACCCAGCCCATTCCACCGGGTACCCAACACACATCAGCCCCATAGGGTACACGGAACACCCCTGTCCCAACACAGGCTATCCACACATCCTACCCCATCCACAGGGTATCCAACACACCTCAGCCCCTCCACCAGGTTCCCATATGCCCAGTCCTTCCATAGGGTATCCAGAACATTTTAGTCCCACTACCGGGTATCCACTCACCCCCATAAGGTACACAGAACACCTCTGTCCCAACACAGGGTGTCCACACACCCTGTCCCATCCACAGGGTACCCAACACACCCAAGTCCCTTGAAAGGTTACCAACATACTTCACCCCTCCCAAAGTGTTCCATGCACACCCCAGCCCCTCCACAAGGTATCCAGCATCCCCCCAGCCCCTCTTCAGATAACCCAACATACAACAACCCCTCCACAAATTACCCAACACACCCCAGCTGCTCCACAGAGTACCCACACAGCCCAACCCCTCTACAGGGTACCCGCACACCCCAGTCCCTTCACAGGTTGCACAACACACCCCATCCAATCCACAGAGTACCCAGCTCACCCCAGGGTTTCCACAGTTTACCCAGACACCCCTGCCCCTCCTCAGGGTACCCATACACCCCAAATCCTCACCAGTTTCCCACACACCCAACCCTTTCATAGGATACCCAGAACACCCGTGCCATTCCACAGGGTACCCAGGCACCCCATCCCCTCCAAAATGTACTCAGCATGCCCCAGTCGCTCCACCAGGTACCCACACTTCCAGCCTCTTTATAGAGTACCCAGAACACCCC
>NW_026069420.1:4006-7718 GCF_014885135.2 Alexandromys fortis
ACCCAGCATACCCCAATTTCCCCATAAGCACATCCCAGGCCCCCCAGGGTACCAAGCATACCCCAGTCCCTGCAAAGGGTACCCAGCACACCCCAGATCCTCCCCAGGGTACCCAGCACACCATATCCCTGCCAAAGTTGAGAAAATGCCTCCATGAGATCCAGCGGTAAGGCATTTTCTCATGTAGTGATTATGAGGGCCCAGCCCATTGTTGGTGGTGCCATCCCTGGACTGGTGGTCCTGGGTTCTATATGAAAGCAGGCTGAGCAGGCCAGGGGAAACAAGTAAGGTCTTCCATGGCTTCTGCATCAGTTCCTGCCTCCAGGTTCCAGCCCTGCTTGAGTTCCTGTCCTGTCTTCCTCCAATGATGGACTATGAGCTGAAAGTGCAAGCCAAATAAACCCTTTCCTGCCCAACGTGCTTTTTGGTCGTGGTGTTTTGCTGCAGCAATAGGAATCCTAAGACAGATTTCATTAATCAAGGTTTTGTTAGGGACTATTTGTTCACCGAGAACCCCCGATGTACTCAAATCTAGTTTTCATGTTTAAAAAGATTACCATTTCTTTTTTCCACTGTGTTATAAGAGAGTTTCTTCATTATTCGGTATAATTTGGATATTCAGTATAATTTGGATAAAAGGAATCTATTCTTTAAAGTGACCAGACCTTATTTTAAAAACTTCTGTAGGAAACTCTATTTGGGGGTTGCTTATATTTTAAATCCAAACTCTTACACAAACTTTTTTCCAAAAGGAAAAGCTATAACTGGGTCCAATCAGTTGGAGTCTTTCTTTTTTATTTTAGTTTATTTATTTATTTACTTTCGAGACAGGGTTTCTCTGTGTAGCACTGGCTGTCCTGGAACTCACTCTGTAGACCAGGCTGGCCTTAAACTCACATAGATCAGCCTACCTCTGCAACTCCCTCCCCCCAAAAAAGTGCTGGGATTAAAGGCGTGGGCTACCCCTGCCCAGCTAGAGCTAGTTACTTTTTTATGAGGTCATAACTATAAGGTCAAACTGGTCAAACAAGCAAAAAATCAAAATAAAAACAAAACAAACACCAAAAAAAACAAACAACATCCCCCACCCCAAAGATTATTTTAAATATGCCAAATTTAATATAAATATAAATTTAATATAATATAAATATAAAATAGCTCAAAGAGAACAAAAAACTCTAACTACACAGGGAGCACAGCCTAGGAAAAGCTGAAGAGAAGGGCTGGCCTGCTACAATGGCCCGGCAGTGGGGCAGATGCTCGGAGCCTAGCAAGCAAGTTAGTCCTCCGAGGTCTCCATTTCCCTATGAACCTTTGAATCCCTAAAGGCTTCCACTGTTCAATCTGCGAGGCCTCATCCCAACCCCACTGAGCAAATGAGAATCCTCAGAGCTCCTCAGGCTCGCTGGAACTTCAGAAATCTGCCGGACCAGCAGCCAGACACTCAATGCAGGCAGGACCAGGCCCTGGCTGCGGTTTACAGAGCCCTGCAGCTCTCAGGCCTGGTGGGGCCTGCCTCGCTGTCGCTTAGAGCCGCGGTCGCGGTGCTCTAGCGAAGGGCGGGACAGGGAGTCTAGCAAGTACCAAAGAGGTTACCATGGCAACCAGGCCTCCTGTGGGGCGTGGCTTGAGGGGTGTGGCTCGAGACAGAGCCTGGTGGTGGTACCGGCTGGAGTCGCCAGCCAGCATCCTCTCAAGCTCCAGATACACGGGCTAAACCCAAGGCTGGGACCTCACAGCTAAGCTGTCTTCTTCACTATGATTGTGTTCTCCTTGATCTCTACGTTTTTTTTTTGTTTGTTTGTTTTGTTTTTCTTGCATCTTCAGTCAAGACTTGAAATACTATTTCAGCGTCTTCATTGTCTGTACTCTTAAACTCCAGGGATCTTTCTGAGCCCCGCCCCCTTCTCTGCAGGGCGCAGGCCCGCCTCCTGACCCGTCTAGCAAGATGCCCAGCTGGTCTTTTCTTAGGCTAACCTGGGTAAGACCTCCCATTCCCATGTCTACCTAATCCCTGAACGCTTTCCCCTTCCCCCCAGACCTGAGCAACAGCTGTCTGGGTGCCTCGTTTCTCCCCATCCCTGGGTTCAGCTTGGGCAGAACCTCCATGTTTTACTTTCTCTTGGTCAGCAACCTCCGGAGGGTTGTTCTTTTTCAGACTGGGAGCTTGGGCTCTTCTGATGAACTCTTATTCTGATACGTGGTTGAGCCTTTAAATTTTTATTAATTTCTTTTATATTATAATACAATTACATTATTTCTCCTTCCCTTTCTTCCTTCCAAACCCTCCCAATACTATGCCACCTCTCTTTCAAATTTATGGCCTCTGTTCTCATTAAGTGTTGTTGTTGTTGTTGTTGTTGTTGTGTGTGTGTGTGTGTGTGTGTGTATGGGCATCACAAAGGGAAGTCAAGGCAGGAACGCAAGGCAGGAACCTGGATGTAGGAACTGAAGCAGAGGTTACAGAGGAACACTGCTTAATGGAGCATGCACGCGCACAAACACACATACTGCTAAATACAAGAATACAACCTGTTTAGTCTGTATGTGTATTTATGTTTACAGATATGATCATTTGGTATTGAATAAACAATTGCTATCTTCTTTCCTGGGGAAAATTATTTCTCCCACTCCTGGTGTTCTTAGTGGTCTGTAGTTCTTTTGTAGGGTAGTGGCCTCCAGGGCCATATTAGCATGTGTTGTTTTTGTGTTGTTGCTTGTGTTTAGGAAGTCATGAGTCCGGCTCAGTGGGAGGGAAATCATGCCTGGTACCAGACACATAGCCAACTCTCCAGAGCAAGTAAAGTCATGGATCTTGAAGAAAAACATTCAACCACCACTTTGCTAAAACAGTACAACCCAGAACTACACCTTCTAATTATTTGTCCTTATTCCCACCTCTCATTAAGGAAACTCCTCTTCACAACAAATTGAGAGCATTACAGAAACCCACAACCAATCAAAACACAGGGTTGTGGAACTCTGTCCCAAGGGATGCATCTACAACATAACTTCTGCACTTAAGGCTCAGAGATAATGGCAGAAGAGGGGTCAGAAAGATCGTAAGAGCCAGGGGATCAGGGAGTTAGTTCTGACACTAAGTCTCCTATGGATACCAGATGCTGTCACCACGACCTCACCCATGTGACTGCCCAAGCATGGGTTGAACAAGGACAACAACAATAGAGATATTGAAGTAGACGGAGAAGAACCCTCATGCCTCAACCTACACAAAGAACTACAGACCAGCAACTAAGGGATGCTGAGTGTTTGAATCTCATGGCGTACGATCATAGACCCTAGACACCAGGAATTTTATATGATTCAACCTGTTATCTGTTTATCATGGTTTGATTTTTTTATCTAGATGTCTGAATCTCTAGCAAGACATTTGAAACTTTGCCTTGTTTTATTGGAAGACTGTTTTAGCTCTGTAAACTCAGAATACTACTAAAGAATTATTTGCCTTCGTCAGTACTCTTAAGTCTGCTGGTGAGAAAGTGTTATATCGGAACAAAACTTCAAACTTCAAACAGCAGACAGAGAGAGATTACTTATTTAAAAAGTGAAATAAAAGCCGGGCGATGGTGGTGCACGCCTTTAATCCCAGCACTCGGGAGGCAGAGGTAGGCGGATCTCTGTGAGTTCGAGACCAGCCTGGTCTACAAGAGCTAGTTCCAGGACAGGCTCCAAAGCCACAGAGAAACCTGTC
>NW_026069421.1:0-643 GCF_014885135.2 Alexandromys fortis
TCTTGTAGACCAGGCTGGTCTCGAACTCACAGAGATCCGCCTGCCTCTGCCTCCCGAGTGCTGGAATTAAAGGCGTGCGCCACCACCGCCCGGCTCACATACATTTTAAAAATCCAAAAATAACAGCTAAAGAATAAGAAGGAAGGGAATGAGGAAAAAGGGGAGGAGGTAAGATTCCAAGTCAGCGAGTAGACACTGACAGACAGCTCCGTAGGAGCCAGGATCACCAGCATGAGGTTCTTGTGGTAACCAGAACAGGAGACCATGGCCGGTGACATTAAGAGGCACGGAGAGATTTGAAAGATGTTTAGAAACTCGATCTACTTGCTTTTCGCTGAGCTAAGCTGTGAGAGGAGAAATATTCTAGACTCCTTTCACACGCACATACCATGCAACTGCTCAGTTCAGCCCCCTTCAGAATACACATATCTGTATTCCCCTCACTTTTAGACCATTTTGTCACCCCAAAATAAAATGTCTTAGTCCTCGCAGTCATCCCATGTTGAAATAAGGAAGTGGCGGTGGGGCTGCGTCCCCAACACTCCGGCCGCTTGGCTAGCTCATGCCCGAAATAACAACACACAAACTGTATTCATTTAAGAACTGCTTGGCCCATGAACTCTAGCCCTTACAGGCTAATTCT
>NW_026069421.1:4969-6657 GCF_014885135.2 Alexandromys fortis
ATAAAAAAGACGAAGTATCAATTTGATGTGTATTCTGCTGAGAAAACAATTATTTCAAGTGACTTCCGACTACAGGAGTAGAATACAGGCTTCTTCCTGTTACTGTCTTTTCACACAGGGCTTTGCCCTGCAGCACAGCCTGACCGCCAGCTGGACATTCTCTGGTTTCAGCGTGCAGGACCTAAAAGTGACACCACCGTATCTAGCTAGAGCGATATATGCTAAAGACAAAGCGGCAAAAACCAAGTTTAAGTCTCATTGGGGAGGCAAATAGTCAAATTATTGTATGATATTTAAAGGGATTTCATGCTCTTTAGAGTAATTTTACAACGTAGTCATACTGGTGTCAGAAACTAGTGTTTTCTATGTAAAACAAAAACAAAAGCAAAAAAAAAATAAACGGTAAGCAATCCTTTAAAAAAAAATTAATCCAACAGCCAGAAAGCTGAGGAGGGAAGGTGGGATATTCATTCCATCTGGGCTCTCCAGTGAACCCCAATATGAACAAAAATCAAAGTTCAGATCTTGAGACTTTATCCCTAACTTCCTTTTTCTTTTTGGAAAGACAGCCTGCGCTGAGGGAAGGGCTGGGTTGCAAGAGGAACTGGGACATGGGAGGGGCTGGGCTGTGGGAGGACCCGAACCATGGGAGGAGCTGGGCTGTGGGAGGAGCTGGGCCGTAGGAGGAGCTGGGATGTGGGAGGACCCGAACCATGGGAGGAGCTGGGCTGTAGGGTCCTCAGGACTTTGAGCTTCCCTGAAGGATTTGGAGCCCTCTTAAATCCTACGCACTAGCTATAGGTAGCAGCAAGACCCAATCTCCTAAAAATTTAAGACGAGCCCTGCCTAAAGACTCAATTCTTTAATCCCAGTTACTCAGGAGGCTGAGGCAGAAGGATGACAAGTTCCAAGGCAGTCTGGGATACATAAGGAGTTCATTGTCAATTCTGGCATCTTAGTGAGGCTGCATCTCAGAATAAAACGAAGAAAAGGATCTTAGGAAGATGGCTCAGTGGTAAAACACTTGCATGGCATGTGCAATCCTTGGTACTGCAAAAGGAAAAGGAATGAAAAGTTTGAGAGAGCAGAGGGGAGGGGTACCGGGCAAAAGTCAGTAAGGTACTGGTAAACAGGAAGATGTCTTAATTATGTGTCATTACAATTTATCACAAATTAGCTAATTAATGAAGTCATGTTTAAAAACAGAGAATTATTTCTCCTTCCTTGCTTCCCTTTAATGCAACTGAAAAATGCCAAAGCCTAAGGGACAAGAGTTGTTCATATTCTCCAAAGGAGAGAGTCCTGGTTAAAGCAGACATAGGGAAAGGCAAGGTGTGAGGTTCAGAGTTCAGATCCTCAGAACCAGCCTTCAGTCCACCAGTGATCCCAGAGGACGGTGGCACAGAGCAAATCTTCTAGAGAAAGTTGAGCTCCAGATTCAACAAGAGACCCTGCCTCCATATAAGGTGAAGAACAATTGAGAAAGATATTCAGTATCGGTTTGTGATAGCTATGTTGGTTGTCAGCTTGACTATATCTGAAATGAACTAAAACCCAAAAATGGCTGGGCATACCTGTAAGGGATCTTTGCTTATTAAATCATTTGAAATGGGAAGACCGGCTTCTAATCTGGATCACTGAGGTGGGAAGACACACCTCTAATCTGGGCCACACCTTCTTCGGGCAGC
>NW_026069421.1:11523-12100 GCF_014885135.2 Alexandromys fortis
TATATATAGAGAGAGAGAGAGAGAGAGAGAGAGAGATTCACTTGTAAGCTGTTACTCTAGAGAACCCTCACTAATAGAAACCTCCACGGGCACTTTTACACATTTGTACGTGCATCTGCAAACACACACTCACAAACACCACCAGGGCCAGAGGGATGCTCTGCAGATATAGATGCCTGCCACACAAATCAGACAATCTGAGTTCAATGTCCAGATCCCACACAAGAGGTAGGAGAGAACTGACTCCGCAAAGTGGTCCCCTGACCCCCGGACACATGCTGTGGAACAGACACCCCCTACATACACACACACACCGCACACATGCACAAGCACAGAGACAGACAGACAAAAAGACAGAGAGATAAAGAGATATAATTGAGCAAAAACAGAGAGTTAAGTTAAGAAGGAATAAGCAGTTGGGTGGTGGTGGCGCACACCTTTAATCCCAGCACTCAGGGAGACAGAGGCAGGTGGATCTCTATGAGTTTGAGGCCAGCCTGGTCTATAAGAGCTAGTTCCAGAAAAGGCTCCAAAGCCGCAGGAAAAAAAAAATTTTAATAAAATAAATAAATAAAGG